>NC_055686.1:31401820-31524916 GCF_017639745.1 Melanotaenia boesemani | reverse complement strand
CTGAAGTTCTAAGAGCTGAAAGAGGTGAAAGTTTTGAAGGAGTTGAAGGCTGAAGAGCTGAAATCCTATTGATTTCAATGGGAGCTGAAGATCAATAAATGATCAATAACTTGAAAAGTTGAACAGATATCAAAAAGTTGAATAGAAGCAGGAATCTCCTGAACGAGCTGAACGTTTTGATACCAAAATTGTTGAAATCGGCTGAAGCTAGCTCAAGATGTTGAACGACGAAAAAACGGCGGAAGAATAATAATAATAGAAAATAATAATAAAAACAGGAAAACTATAGTGTGAATGCTTAAAAGCATTCACACAACTAGAAAAAGCTGTTATTGCATAACAGCAAGTGTGAATGCTGTCATGCTGAATGATTGAAATAAAATGCTGAAAAGTGGCTGAAGATGGTTAAAAAAGGCTGAAATGTCTGTTGAATAAGTATTTATTAAGCTGAAGTGAAAAGTTGAAGGATTTAAAGCTCAAAGTGGAGTTAAAGGGTGCTGAAAGTCTGAAAGGTTGAACTGAAATGTGCTTAAGATTGCTGAAGATGGTTGAAAAGAGCTGAAACATGGTTGTTGAAGAAGTATATATGAAGGTGAAATGAAGAGTTCAACAATTTAAAGCACAAATTGCTGTTTAAATGTAGTTAAAATGGTGGAAAGTTGAACTGAAATGTGCTTAAGATTACTGAAGATGGCTGAAAAGGGCTGAAATATGGTTGTTGAAGAAGTATATATGAAGCTTAAGTCAATAGTTGGAAGGATTTAAAGCACAAGCAGGTGTTTAAATGTAGTTAAAAAGGTGGAAAGCTGAACTGAAATGTGCTTAAGACAGTTCAACATGGCTGAAAAGGGCTGAATTATGGTTGTTGAAGCAGTATATATGAAGCTTAAGTCAATAGTTGGAAGGATTTGAAGCACAAGCAGGTGTTTAAATGTAGTTTAAAAGGTGGAAAGCTGAACTGAAATGTGCTTAAGACAGTTCAACATGGCTGAAAAGGGCTGAAATATGGTTGTTGAAGAAGTATATATGAAGCTAAAGTCAATAGTTGGAAGGATTTAAAGCACAAGCAGGTGTTTAAATGTACTTAAAAAGGTGGAAAGCTGAACTGAAATGTGCCTAAGACAGTTCAACATGGCTGAAAAGGGCTGAATTATGGTTGTTGAAGAGGTATATATGAAGCTTAAGTCAATAGTTGGAAGGATCTAAAGCACAAGCAGGTGTTTAAATGTAGTTAAAAAGGTGGAAAGCTGAACTGAAATGTGCTTAAGATCGCTGAAGATGGCTGAAAAGGGCTGAAATATGGTTGTTGAAGAGGTATATATGAAGCTTAAGTCAATAGTTGGAAGGATCTAAAGCACAAGCAGGTGTTTAAATGTAGTTAAAAAGGTGGAAAGCTGAACTGAAATGTGCTTAAGACAGTTCAACATGGCTGAAAAGGGCTGAATTATGGTTGTTGAAGAGGTATATATGAAGCTTAAGTCAATAGTTGGAAGGATTTAAAGCACAAGCAGGTGTTTAAATGTAGTTAAAAAGGTGGAAAGCTGAACTGAAATGTGCTTAAGATTGCTGAAGATGGCTGAAAAGGGCTGAATTATGGTTGTTGAAGCAGTATATATGAAGCTGAAGTCAATAGTTGGAAGGATTTGAAGCACAAGCAGGTGTTTAAATGTAGTTTAAAAGGTGGAAAGCTGAACTGAAATGTGCTTAAGATAGTTCAACATGGCTGAAAAGGGCTGAATTATGGTTGTTGAAGAGGTATATATGAAGCTTAAGTCAATAGTTGGAAGGATCTAAAGCACAAGCAGGTGTTTAAATGTAGTTAAAAAGGTGGAAAGCTGAACTGAAATGTGCTTAAGATCGCTGAAGATGGCTGAAATATGGTTGTTGAAGAAGTATATATGAAGCTGAAGTCAATAGTTGGAAGGATTTAAAGCACAAGCAGGTGTTTAAATGTAGTTAAAAAGGTGGAAAGCTGAACTGAAATGTGCTTAAGATCGCTGAAGATGGCTGAAAAGGGCTGAAATATGGTTGTTGAAGAAGTATATATGAAGCTTAAGTCAGTAGTTGGAAGGAGTTAAAGCTCAAACTGGTGTTTAAATGTAGTTAAAATGGTGGAAAGTTTAACTTAAATGTGCTTAAGACAGTTCAACATGGCAGAAAATGGCCGAAGTCTGTTTCCTTAAGCACCAGCTGCAGTAATCATGAAGCTGAAGTAAATAGTTAAAGGATTTACAGCTGAAAGTGAATATTAAAGGTGCTGAACTGGTTGAATGTAGAAGTAATGATTGTAAAAGGCAGAAAGAGCTGAAAAAGAGGTGAATTGGCAGCTTAAACACAGTCCATCATGTAAATGAGCAGCAAAAGACATGATGAGAGGACAGACAGAGGAGGAGAGATAGAGGAGGACATGTGGCCTGTTGTAATGAGATGGACAAGGAGGAGACAGGAGAAGAGGACAGAGGGACATGCCTGGACTCAATAGGAGGCCAAAACCAGGTGAGAAGTCCATGATCTGGATCAATAAAACTGAATGGATTAGGGCAAAGGTCAGCTGGCTCCTAACAGCTGAGAGCAGTCAGTGAGTTGTCATGACGACGGCCCCCACCTCAGCTGATAGGCACACAGAGAAGAGACCAGAGCTGCACTGTTCTCATCACTCTGCGCACCTCCCGAACAACTGTTCATTAAAAGAAAACTATAAGAGTTATCCAGATAATTTTTTCACCGTGAGCGCCAGGAGGGTCTGGGGAACGCAGGGATGTAATTTATTTTACTGTAATGCGAACAGAATTTAAATGGTGGCGGGTTGAAAACACAGGAGAAATGCACTTTGGGCCCAGAGTCCAGAAGGCCTTTAGAATGGAGTTCAATGGAGGGCGTAGGTAGACTTTAGAGCAGCGTAGCTCCAAATCCGTAGCTCCCAGCTCCATTATCATCCAGGGTTCATTTGTAGCCAAGAAGATTTCCTCCGTTTTGATATATAATTTGTGTCTGTACGATAAACGGTGTAGGAGTTATGAGAGTTTGTTTGAGGAGTGAAAAAAGCTGAAAAATCAGAGTGTGAAACAGATATCCAAGTTTTAGTGATTTTTAACCTGGCATATCTCATAAACCATAAAAGATATCAAAATTCTGAATAGAAGATTTATAGCCCAGTCCCTTGTGATCGATTTAAACTTTGAATGGAGTCTCTAGCCCAAAGTATGCAGGAGAAGAAAGGTTTCAAAGGAGACCATGTTTTTGGAGGCTCTGCCAAGATTCCCCATTCATTCCTATGGAAAAATGGTGGGTCGAACAACCCTCGATATCTTAAAAAGTTTAATAGATACAGACAACAGGAGTCATAGCAGACATCTACAGGCCGAGCCGATCAATTTGATGTATGAACGGAGTCTGTGGGCCGAACGCTGCGAGAGGAGTAGGCGGACGACCGATGTTCACACCCCAGAGAAGAGGGAAAAACAATTCTATCACTAGAAAAAGCTGTTATTGCATAACAGCATGTGTGAATGCTGTCATGCTGAATGATTGAAATAAAATGCTGAAAAATGGCTGAAGATGGTTAAAAAAGGCTGAAATGTCTTTGTTGAAGAAATATTTATTAAGCTGAAGTGAAAAGTTGAAGGATTGAAAGCTCAAAGTGGAGATAAAAGGTGCTGAAAGATTGCTGAAGATGGCTGAAAAATGGTTGTTGAAGAAGTATATATGAAGCTGAAATGAAGAGTTCAACCATTTAAAGCACAAATTGGTGTTTAAATGTAGTTAAAATGGTGGAAAGTTGAACTGAAATGTGCTTAAGAAAGTGAAACATGGCTGAAAATGGCTGAAGTCTGCTTGCTGAAGCACCAGCCGAAGTAATCATGAAGCTGAAGTCAATAGTTAAAGGATTTACAGCTGAAAGTGAATATTAAAGGTGCTGAACTGGTTGAATGTAGAGCAAATGATTGTAAAAGGCAGAAAGAGCTGAAAAAGAGGTGAACTGGCAGCTGAAACACAGTCAATCATATAAGTGAGCAGCAAAGGACATGATGAGAGGACAGACAGAGGAGGAGAGATAGAGGAGGACATGTGGCCTCAAGGACAAGGAGGAGACAGGAGAAGAGGACAGAGACATATGTGGACTCATTAGGAGGACAAAACCAGGTGAGAAATCCATAATCTGGATCAATAAGACTGAATGTATGAGGTCAAAGGTCAGCTGGCTCCTAACAGCTGAGAGCACTCAGTGAGTTGTCATGACAACAGCCCCTCACTTAACTGACAGGCACAGACTGGGAAAAGAGCAGAGCAGAACTGCCGAATCACTCTGCGCACCTCTCGAACTCCTCGCTCCTGACAGAAAACTTTAGGAGATATCCAAATAATTCTTTCACCGTGAGCGCCAGGAGGGTCTGAGGAAGGCAGGGATGTAATTTATTCATCCCTACTTTGAACAGAATTTAAATGGTGGCGAGTTAAAAACAGAGGAGAAATGCACTTTGACCCAGAATCCTGCCTCTGATTTGAATGGAAGGGTATAGGAGCAAAAGTTGACTTTTGCTCGCTTGGAGAGGCGTAACTCAAAATCTATAAGTCCCAGCTCTGTCGTGCTTGGTTCTATTCGAAGCCAACTTAAATTCCTCCGTTTTGATGTATAATTTATGTCTCTACGATGAAAATTGTAGGAGTTATGAGAATTTGTTTGGAGTAGCGGAACAGGCTGAAAAGCTAGAGGGCGCTAGAGTGGGAGAGATTTTGTTGAAAATGAAAATTTTTATGATTTTTAAACTTCCATAAATCCCAAACCGTAAAACATATCGGCAAAAAAAGTCATTTTTAAATAGCGCAATCCGTTGTGAGTTGTTTAAAGTTTGAATGGTGTTTCTAGCTGAAAGTATGTAAAAGTAGTAGGAGTTGAAAGAAGCAGAAGTTTTTGAATGAGCTGAAAGGTTTTCAATTGATTTCAATGGCAAAATATTTTTGTTTAAAGTTAAATATTTTAAAAAGTATAAAAGTTATAAATACCAAAAGTCAAAGCAGGAATGTCCTGAACGAGCTGAACGTTTTGATACCAAAATTGTTGAAATAGCACAAAAAATGCGGAAGGAGAAAGGTGCCGAAAAATGCGGTATAATAATAATAATAATAATAATAATAATAAAGAAAAACAGGAAAACTATAGTGTGAATGCTTAACAGCATTCACACAACTAGAAAAAGCTGTTATTGCATAACAGCATGTGTGAATGCTGTCATGCTGAATGATTGAAATAAAATGCTGAAAAATGGCTGAAGATGGTTAAAAAAGGCTGAAATGTCTTTGTTGAAGAAATATTTATTAAGCTGAAGTGAAAAGTTGAAGGATTTAAAGCTCAAACTGGAGTTAAAAGGTGCTGAAAGGGTGAAAGGTTGAAGTGAAATGATTGCTGAAGATGGCTGAAAAGGGCTGAAATATGGTTGTTAAAGAAATATAAAGCTGAAATGAAGAGTTTAACAATTTAAAGCACAAATTGGTGTTTAAATGTAGTTAAAATGGTGTAAAGCTGAACTGAAATGTGCTTATGATAGTCAAACATGGCTGTAACTGGCTGAAGTGTGCTTGCTAAAGCATCAGCTGAAGTAATCATGAAGGTGAAGTAATTGGAAAAAACTAAAATGCTGAAAAGATGGCTGGAGATAGTGAAAGATAGCTGAAATGGGACTTTTGAAAAGTATTTATTAAGCTGAAGTGAGAAGTTGAAGGATGTAAAGCTCAAACTGGACTTTAAAGGTGCTGAAAGGATGAAAGGTTGAAGCGCAAACTGTGCTGCTGTCCGTGGTGCTGTCAGGAGGTGTGTGGACACCCACAACAGACTAATGAAAGCTCAAAGTGGAGTTAAAAGGTGCTGAAAGATTGCTGAAGATGGCTGAAAAATGGTTGTTGAAGAAGTATATATGAAGCTGAAATGAAGAGTTCAACCATTTAAAGCACAAATTGGTGTTTAAATGTAGTTAAAATGGTGGAAAGTTGAACTGAAATGTGCTTAAGATAGTGAAACATGGCTGAAAATGGCTGAAGTCTGCTTGTTTAAGCACCAGCCGAAGTAATCATGAAGCTGAAGTAAATAGTTAAAGGATTTACAGCTGAAAGTGAATATTAAAGGTGCTGAACTGGTTGAATGTAGAAGTAATGATTGTAAAAGGCAGAAAGAGCTGAAAAAGAGGTGAATTGGCAGCTTAAACACAGTCCATCATGTAAGTGAGCAGCAAAAGACATGATGAGAGGAGAGATAGGGGAGGACATGTGGCCTGTTGTAATGAGATGGACAAGGAGGAGACAGGAGAAGAGGACAGAGGGACATGCCTGGACTCAATAGGAGGCCAAAACCAGGTGAGAAGTCCATGATCTGGATCAATAAAACTGAATGGATTAGGGCAAAGGTCAGCTGGCTCCTAACAGCTGAGAGCAGTCAGTGAGTTGTCATGACGACGGCCCCCACCTCAGCTGATAGGCACACAGAGAAGAGACCAGAGCTGCACTGTTCTCATCACTCTGCGCACCTCCCGAACAACTGTTCATTAAAAGAAAACTATAAGAGTTATCCAGATAATTTTTTCACCGTGAGCGCCAGGAGGGTCTGGGGAACGCAGGGATGTAATTTATTTTACTGTAATGCGAACAGAATTTAAATGGTGATGGGTTGAAAACACAGGAGAAATGCACTTTGGGCCCAGAGTCCAGAAGGCCTTTAGAATGGAGTTCAATGGAGGGCGTAGGTAGACTTTAGAGCAGCGTAGCTCAAAATCCGTAGCTCCCAGCTCCATTATCATCCAGGGTTCATTTGTAGCCAAGAAGATTTCCTCCGTTTTGATATATAATTTGTGTCTGTACGATAAACGGTGTAGGAGTTATGAGAGTTTGTTTGAGGAGTGAAAAAAGCATGAAAAATCAGAGTGTGAAACAGATATCCAAGTTTTAGTGATTTTTAACCTGGCATATCTCATAAACCATAAAAGATATCAAAATTCTGAATAGAAGATTTATAGCCCAGTCCCTTGTGATCGATTTAAACTTTGAATGGAGTCTCTAGCCCAAAGTATGCAGGAGAAGAAAGGTTTCAAAGGAGACCATGTTTTTGGAGGCTCTAGCCAAGATTCCCCATTCATTCCTATGGAAAAATGGTGGGTCGAACAACCCTCGATATCTTAAAAAGTTTAATAGATACAGACAACAGGAGTCATAGCAGACATCTACAGGCCGAGCCGATCGATTTGATGTATGAACGGAGTCTGTGGCCCGAACGCTGCGAGAGGAGTAGGCGGACGACCGATGTTCACACCCCAGAGAAGAGGGAAAAACAATTCTATCACTAGAAAAAGCTGTTATTGCATAACAGCATGTGTGAATGCTGTCATGCTGAATGATTGAAATAAAATGCTGAAAAATGGCTGAAGATGGTTAAAAAAGGCTGAAATGTCTTTGTTGAAGAAATATTTATTAAGCTGAAGTGAAAAGTTGAAGGATTGAAAGCTCAAAGTGGAGATAAAAGGTGCTGAAAGATTGCTGAAGATGGCTGAAAAATGGTTGTTGAAGAAGTATATATGAAGCTGAAATGAAGAGTTCAACCATTTAAAGCACAAATTGGTGTTTAAATGTAGTTAAAATGGTGGAAAGTTGAACTGAAATGTGCTTAAGAAAGTGAAACATGGCTGAAAATGGCTGAAGTCTGCTTGCTGAAGCACCAGCCGAAGTAATCATGAAGCTGAAGTCAATAGTTAAAGGATTTACAGCTGAAAGTGAATATTAAAGGTGCTGAACTGGTTGAATGTAGAGCAAATGATTGTAAAAGGCAGAAAGAGCTGAAAAAGAGGTGAACTGGCAGCTGAAACACAGTCAATCATATAAGTGAGCAGCAAAGGACATGATGAGAGGACAGACAGAGGAGGAGAGATAGAGGAGGACATGTGGCCTCAAGGACAAGGAGGAGACAGGAGAAGAGGACAGAGACATATGTGGACTCATTAGGAGGACAAAACCAGGTGAGAAATCCATAATCTGGATCAATAAGACTGAATGTATGAGGTCAAAGGTCAGCTGGCTCCTAACAGCTGAGAGCACTCAGTGAGTTGTCATGACAACAGCCCCTCACTTAACTGACAGGCACAGACTGGGAAAAGAGCAGAGCAGAACTGCCGAATCACTCTGCGCACCTCTCGAACTCCTCGCTCCTGACAGAAAACTTTAGGAGATATCCAAATAATTCTTTCACCGTGAGCGCCAGGAGGGTCTGAGGAAGGCAGGGATGTAATTTATTCATCCCTACTTTGAACAGAATTTAAATGGTGGCGAGTTAAAAACAGAGGAGAAATGCACTTTGACCCAGAATCCTGCCTCTGATTTGAATGGAAGGGTATAGGAGCAAAAGTTGACTTTTGCTCGCTTGGAGAGGCGTAACTCAAAATCTATAAGTCCCAGCTCTGTCGTGCTTGGTTCTATTCGAAGCCAACTTAAATTCCTCCGTTTTGATGTATAATTTATGTCTCTACGATGAAAATTGTAGGAGTTATGAGAATTTGTTTGGAGTAGCGGAACAGGCTGAAAAGCTAGAGGGCGCTAGAGTGGGAGAGATTTTGTTGAAAATGAAAATTTTTATGATTTTTAAACTTCCATAAATCCCAAACCGTAAAACATATCGGCAAAAAAAGTCATTTTTAAATAGCGCAATCCGTTGTGAGTTGTTTAAAGTTTGAATGGTGTTTCTAGCTGAAAGTATGTAAAAGTAGTAGGAGTTGAAAGAAGCAGAAGTTTTTGAATGAGCTGAAAGGTTTTCAATTGATTTCAATGGCAAAATATTTTTGTTTAAAGTTAAATATTTTAAAAAGTATAAAAGTTATAAATACCAAAAGTCAAAGCAGGAATGTCCTGAACGAGCTGAACGTTTTGATACCAAAATTGTTGAAATAGCACAAAAAATGCGGAAGGAGAAAGGTGCCGAAAAATGCGGTATAATAATAATAATAATAATAATAATAATAATAAAGAAAAACAGGAAAACTATAGTGTGAATGCTTAACAGCATTCACACAACTAGAAAAAGCTGTTATTGCATAACAGCATGTGTGAATGCTGTCATGCTGAATGATTGAAATAAAATGCTGAAAAATGGCTGAAGATGGTTAAAAAAGGCTGAAATGTCTTTGTTGAAGAAATATTTATTAAGCTGAAGTGAAAAGTTGAAGGATTGAAAGCTCAAAGTGGAGATAAAAGGTGCTGAAAGATTGCTGAAGATGGCTGAAAAATGGTTGTTGAAGAAGTATATATGAAGCTGAAATGAAGAGTTCAACCATTTAAAGCACAAATTGGTGTTTAAATGTAGTTAAAATGGTGGAAAGTTGAACTGAAATGTGCTTAAGAAAGTGAAACATGGCTGAAAATGGCTGAAGTCTGCTTGCTGAAGCACCAGCCGAAGTAATCATGAAGCTGAAGTCAATAGTTAAAGGATTTACAGCTGAAAGTGAATATTAAAGGTGCTGAACTGGTTGAATGTAGAGCAAATGATTGTAAAAGGCAGAAAGAGCTGAAAAAGAGGTGAACTGGCAGCTGAAACACAGTCAATCATATAAGTGAGCAGCAAAGGACATGATGAGAGGACAGACAGAGGAGGAGAGATAGAGGAGGACATGTGGCCTCAAGGACAAGGAGGAGACAGGAGAAGAGGACAGAGACATATGTGGACTCATTAGGAGGACAAAACCAGGTGAGAAATCCATAATCTGGATCAATAAGACTGAATGTATGAGGTCAAAGGTCAGCTGGCTCCTAACAGCTGAGAGCACTCAGTGAGTTGTCATGACAACAGCCCCTCACTTAACTGACAGGCACAGACTGGGAAAAGAGCAGAGCAGAACTGCCGAATCACTCTGCGCACCTCTCGAACTCCTCGCTCCTGACAGAAAACTTTAGGAGATATCCAAATAATTCTTTCACCGTGAGCGCCAGGAGGGTCTGAGGAAGGCAGGGATGTAATTTATTCATCCCTACTTTGAACAGAATTTAAATGGTGGCGAGTTAAAAACAGAGGAGAAATGCACTTTGACCCAGAATCCTGCCTCTGATTTGAATGGAAGGGTATAGGAGCAAAAGTTGACTTTTGCTCGCTTGGAGAGGCGTAACTCAAAATCTATAAGTCCCAGCTCTGTCGTGCTTGGTTCTATTCGAAGCCAACTTAAATTCCTCCGTTTTGATGTATAATTTATGTCTCTACGATGAAAATTGTAGGAGTTATGAGAATTTGTTTGGAGTAGCGGAACAGGCTGAAAAGCTAGAGGGCGCTAGAGTGGGAGAGATTTTGTTGAAAATGAAAATTTTTATGATTTTTAAACTTCCATAAATCCCAAACCGTAAAACATATCGGCAAAAAAAGTCATTTTTAAATAGCGCAATCCGTTGTGAGTTGTTTAAAGTTTGAATGGTGTTTCTAGCTGAAAGTATGTAAAAGTAGTAGGAGTTGAAAGAAGCAGAAGTTTTTGAATGAGCTGAAAGGTTTTCAATTGATTTCAATGGCAAAATATTTTTGTTTAAAGTTAAATATTTTAAAAAGTATAAAAGTTATAAATACCAAAAGTCAAAGCAGGAATGTCCTGAACGAGCTGAACGTTTTGATACCAAAATTGTTGAAATAGCACAAAAAATGCGGAAGGAGAAAGGTGCCGAAAAATGCGGTATAATAATAATAATAATAATAATAATAATAATAAAGAAAAACAGGAAAACTATAGTGTGAATGCTTAACAGCATTCACACAACTAGAAAAAGCTGTTATTGCATAACAGCAAGTGTGAATGCTGTCATGCTGAATGATTGAAATAAAATGCTGAAAAGTGGCTGAAGATGGTTAAAAAAGGCTGAAATGTCTTTGTTGAATAAGTATTTATTAAGCTGAAGTGAAAAGTTGAAGGATTTAAAGCTCAAAGTGGAGTTAAAGGGTGCTGAAAGTCTGAAAGGTTGAACTGAAATGTGCTTAAGATTGCTGAAGATGGTTGAAAAGAGCTGAAACATGGTTGTTGAAGAAGTATATATGAAGGTGAAATGAAGAGTTCAACAATTTAAAGCACAAATTGCTGTTTAAATGTAGTTAAAATGGTGGAAAGTTGAACTGAAATGTGCTTAAGATTACTGAAGATGGCTGAAAAGGGCTGAAATATGGTTGTTGAAGCAGTATATATGAAGCTTAAGTCAATAGTTGGAAGGATTTAAAGCACAAGCAGGTGTTTAAATGTAGTTAAAAAGGTGGAAAGCTGAACTGAAATGTGCTTAAGATCGCTGAAGATGGCTGAAATATGGTTGTTGAAGAAGTATATATGAAGCTTAAGTCAGTAGTTGGAAGGATTTAAAGCTCAAACTGGTGTTTAAATGTAGTTAAAATGGTGGAAAATCTAACTGAAATGTGCTTAAGATTACTGAAGATGGCTGAAAAGGGCTGAAATATGGTTGTTGAAGAAGTATATATGAAGCTTAAGTCAATAGTTGGAAGGATTTAAAGCACAAGCAGGTGTTTAAATGTAGTTAAAAAGGTGGAAAGCTGAACTGAAATGTGCTTAAGATCGCTGAAGATGGCTGAAATATGGTTGTTGAAGAAGTATATATGAAGCTTAAGTCAGTAGTTGGAAGGATTTAAAGCTCAAACTGGTGTTTAAATGTAGTTAAAATGGTGGAAAATCTAACTGAAAATGTGCTTAAGATTACTGAAGATGGCTGAAAAGGGCTGAAATATGGTTGTTGAAGAAGTATATATGAAGCTTAAGTCAGTAGTTGGAAGGATTTAAAGCTCAAACTGGTGTTTAAATGTAGTTAAAATGGTGGAAAGTTTAACTTAAATGTGCTTAAGACAGTTCAACATGGCTGAAAATGGCCGAAGTCTGCTTCCTTAAGCACCAGCTGCAGTAATCATGAAGCTGAAGTAAATAGTTAAAGGATTTACAGCTGAAAGTGAATATTAAAGGTGCTGAACTGGTTGAATGTAGAAGTAATGATTGTAAAAGGCAGAAAGAGCTGAAAAAGAGGTGAATTGGCAGCTTAAACACAGTCCATCATGTAAAGTGAGCAGCAAAAGACATGATGAGAGGACAGACAGAGGAGGAGAGATAGAGGAGGACATGTGGCCTGTTGTAATGAGATGGACAAGGAGGAGACAGGAGAAGAGGACAGAGGGACATGCCTGGACTCAATAGGAGGCCAAAACCAGGTGAGAAGTCCATGATCTGGATCAATAAAACTGAATGGATTAGGGCAAAGGTCAGCTGGCTCCTAACAGCTGAGAGCAGTCAGTGAGTTGTCATGACGACGGCCCCCACCTCAGCTGATAGGCACACAGAGAAGAGACCAGAGCTGCACTGTTCTCATCACTCTGCGCACCTCCCGAACAACTGTTCATTAAAAGAAAACTATAAGAGTTATCCAGATAATTTTTTCACCGTGAGCGCCAGGAGGGTCTGGGGAACGCAGGGATGTAATTTATTTTACTGTAATGCGAACAGAATTTAAATGGTGATGGGTTGAAAACACAGGAGAAATGCACTTTGGGCCCAGAGTCCAGAAGGCCTTTAGAATGGAGTTCAATGGAGGGCGTAGGTAGACTTTAGAGCAGCGTAGCTCAAAATCCGTAGCTCCCAGCTCCATTATCATCCAGGGTTCATTTGTAGCCAAGAAGATTTCCTCCGTTTTGATATATAATTTGTGTCTGTACGATAAACGGTGTAGGAGTTATGAGAGTTTGTTTGAGGAGTGAAAAAAGCTGAAAAATCAGAGTGTGAAACAGATATCCAAGTTTTAGTGATTTTTAACCTGGCATATCTCATAAACCATAAAAGATATCAAAATTCTGAATAGAAGATTTATAGCCCAGTCCCTTGTGATCGATTTAAACTTTGAATGGAGTCTCTAGCCCAAAGTATGCAGGAGAAGAAAGGTTTCAAAGGAGACCATGTTTTTGGAGGCTCTGCCAAGATTCCCCATTCATTCCTATGGAAAAATGGTGGGTCGAACAACCCTCGATATCTTAAAAAGTTTAATAGATACAGACAACAGGAGTCATAGCAGACATCTACAGGCCGAGCCGATCGATTTGATGTATGAACGGAGTCTGTGGGCCGAACGCTGCGAGAGGAGTAGGCGGACGACCGATGTTCACACCCCAGAGAAGAGGGAAAAACAATTCTATCACTAGAAAAAGCTGTTATTAGCATAACAGCAATGTGTGAATGCTGTCATGCTGAATGATTGGAATAAAATGCTGAAAAGATGGCTGAAGATGGTTAAAAAAGGCTGAAATGTCTTTGTAGAAGAAGTATTTATTAAGCTGAAGTGAAAAGTTGAAGGATTTAAAGCTCAAACTGGAGTTAAAAGGTGGTGAAAGGCTGAAAGGTTGAAGTGAAATGTGCTTAAGATTGCTGAAGATGGCTGAAAAGGGCTGAAATGTGGTGTGGATGAAGAATATATGAAGCTTAAGTCAATAGTAGAAAGATTTTAAAGTCAAACTGGTGTTTAAATGTAGTTAAAATGGTGGAAAGCTGAACTGAAATGTGCTTAAGATAGTTCAACATGGCTGAAAATGGCTGAAGTCTGGGTGTTGAAGCCTCAGCTGAAGTAATCATGAAGCTGAAGCTAAATAGTTAAAGTATTTAAAGCTGAATGATTGTACTGAAATGCTGAAAAGATGGCTGAAGATAGTGAAAGATAGCTGAAATGTGACTTTTGAAAAAGTATTTATTAAGCTGAAGTGAAAAGTTGAAGGATTGAAAGCTCAAAGTGGAGTTAAAAGGTGCTGAAAGATTGCTGAAGATGGCTGAAAAATGGTTGTTGAAGAAGTATATATGAAGCTGAAATGAAGAGTTCAACCATTTAAAGCACAAATTGGTGTTTAAATGTAGTTAAAATGGTGGAAAGTTGAACTGAAATGTGCTTAAGATAGTGAAACATGGCTGAAAATGGCTGAAGTCTGCTTGCTGAAGCACCAGCTGAAGTAATCATGAAGCTGAAGTCAATAGTTAAAGGATTTACAGCTGAAAGTGAATATTAAAGGTGCTGAACTGGTTGAATGTAGAGCAAATGATTGTAAAAGGCAGAAAGAGCTGAAAAAGAGGTGAATTGGCAGCTGAAACACAGTCAATCATATAAGTGAGCAGCAAAGGACATGATGAGAGGACAGACAGAGGAGGAGAGATAGAGGAGGACATGTGGCCTCAAGGACAAGGAGGAGACAGGAGAAGAGGACAGAGACATATGTGGACTCATTAGGAGGACAAAACCAGGTGAGAAATCCATAATCTGGATCAATAAGACTGAATGTATGAGGTCAAAGGTCAGCTGGCTCCTAACAGCTGAGAGCACTCAGTGAGTTGTCATGACAACAGCCCCTCACTTAACTGACAGGCACAGACTGGGAAAAGAGCAGAGCAGAACTGCCGAATCACTCTGCGCACCTCTCGAACTCCTCGCTCCTGACAGAAAACTTTAGGAGATATCCAAATAATTCTTTCACCGTGAGCGCCAGGAGGGTCTGAGGAAGGCAGGGATGTAATTTATTCATCCCTACTTTGAACAGAATTTAAATGGTGGCGAGTTAAAAACAGAGGAGAAATGCACTTTGACCCAGAATCCTGCCTCTGATTTGAATGGAAGGGTATAGGAGCAAAAGTTGACTTTTGCTCGCTTGGAGAGGCGTAACTCAAAATCTATAAGTCCCAGCTCTGTCGTGCTTGGTTCTATTCGAAGCCAACTTAAATTCCTCCGTTTTGATGTATAATGTATGTCTCTACGATGAAAATTGTAGGAGTTATGAGAATTTGTTTGAGTGGCGGAACAGGCTGAAAAGCTAGAGGGCGCTAGAGTGACAAGAGATTTTGTTGAAAATCAAGATTTTGATGATTTTTAAACTTCCATAAATCCAAAACCGTAAAACATATCGGCAAAAAAAGTCATTTTTAAATAGCCCAATCCATTGTGAGTTGTTTAAAGTTTGAATGGTGTTTCTAGCTGAAAGTATGTAAAAGTAGTAGGAGTTGAAAGAAGCGGAAGTTTTTGAATGAGCTGAAACGTTTTCCATTGATTTCAATGGCAAAATATTTTTGTTTAAAGTTAAATATTTTAAAAAGTATAAAAGTTATAAATACCAAAAGTCAGAGCAGGAATGTCCTGAACGAGCTGAACGTTTTGATACCAAAATTGTTGAAATAGCACAAAAAATGCGGAAGGAGGAAGGTGCCTAAAAACGGCGGAAGAATAATAATAATAATAATAATAATAATAAAGAAAAACAGGAAAACTATAGTGTGAATGCTTAACAGCATTCACACAACTAGAAAAAGCTGTTATTGCATAACAGCAAGTGTGAATGCTGTCATGCTGAATGATTGAAATAAAATGCTGAAAAGTGGCTGAAGATAGTTAAAAAAGGCTGAAATGTCTTTGTTGAATAAGTATTTATTAAGCTGAAGTGAAAAGTTGAAGGATTTAAAGCTCAAAGTGGAGTTAAAGGGTGCTGAAAGTCTGAAAGGTTGAACTGAAATGTGCTTAAGATTGCTGAAGATGGCTGAAAAGGGCTGAAACATGGTTGTTGAAGAAGTATATATGAAGGTGAAATGAAGAGTTCAACAATTTAAAGCACAAATTGCTGTTTAAATGTAGTTAAAATGGTGGAAAGTTGAACTGAAATGTGCTTAAGATTCCTGAAGATGGCTGAAAAGGGCTGAAATATGGTTGTTGAAGCAGTATATATGAAGCTTAAGTCAATAGTTGGAAGGATTTAAAGCACAAGCAGGTGTTTAAATGTAGTTGAAAAGGTGGAAAGCTGAACTGAAATGTGCTTAAGATCGCTGAAGATGACTGAAATATGGTTGTTGAAGAAGTATATATGAAGCTTAAGTCAGTAGTTGGAAGAATTTAAAGCTCAAACTGGTGTTTAAATGTAGTTAAAATGGTGGAAAGTTGAACTGAAATGTGCTTAAGATTACTGAAGATGGCTGAAAAGGGCTGAAATATGGTTGTTGAAGAAGTATATATGAAGCTTAAGTCAATAGTTGGAAGGATTTAAAGCACAAGCAGGTGTTTAAATGTAGTTAAAAAGGTGGAAAGCTGAACTGAAATGTGCTTAAGATCGCTGAAGATGGCTGAAAAGGGCTGAAATATGGTTGTTGAAGAAGTATATATGAAGCTTAAGTCAGTAGTTGGAAGGATTTAAAGCTCAAACTGGTGTTTAAATGTAGTTAAAATGGTGGAAAGTTTAACTTAAATGTGCTTAAGACAGTTCAACATGGCAGAAAATGGCCGAAGTCTGCTTCCTTAAGCACCAGCTGCAGTAATCATGAAGCTGAAGTAAATAGTTAAAGGATTTACAGCTGAAAGTGAATATTAAAGGTGCTGAACTGGTTGAATGTAGAAGTAATGATTGTAAAAGGCAGAAAGAGCTGAAAAAGAGGTGAATTGGCAGCTTAAACACAGTCCATCATGTAAGTGAGCAGCAAAAGACATGATGAGAGGACAGACAGAGGAGGAGAGATAGAGGAGGACATGTGGCCTGTTGTAATGAGATGGACAAGGAGGAGACAGGAGAAGAGGACAGAGGGACATGCCTGGACTCAATAGGAGGCCAAAACCAGGTGAGAAGTCCATGATCTGGATCAATAAAACTGAATGGATTAGGGCAAAGGTCAGCTGGCTCCTAACAGCTGAGAGCAGTCAGTGAGTTGTCATGACGACGGCCCCCACCTCAGCTGATAGGCACACAGAGAAGAGACCAGAGCTGCACTGTTCTCATCACTCTGCGCACCTCCCGAACAACTGTTCATTAAAAGAAAACTATAAGAGTTATCCAGATAATTTTTTCACCGTGAGCGCCAGGAGGGTCTGGGGAACGCAGGGATGTAATTTATTTTACTGTAATGCGAACAGAATTTAAATGGTGGCGGGTTGAAAACACAGGAGAAATGCACTTTGGGCCCAGAGTCCAGAAGGCCTTTAGAATGGAGTTCAATGGAGGGCGTAGGTAGACTTTAGAGCAGCGTAGCTCAAAATCCGTAGCTCCCAGCTCCATTATCATCCAGGGTTCATTTGTAGCCAAGAAGATTTCCTCCGTTTTGATATATAATTTGTGTCTGTACGATAAACGGTGTAGGAGTTATGAGAGTTTGTTTGAGGAGTGAAAAAAGCAGAAAAATCAGAGTGTGAAACAGATATCCAAGTTTTAGTGATTTTTAACCTGGCATATCTCATAAACCATAAAAGATATCAAAATTCTGAATAGAAGATTTATAGCCCAGTCCCTTGTGATCGATTTAAACTTTGAATGGAGTCTCTAGCCCAAAGTATGCAGGAGAAGAAAGGTTTCAAAGGAGACCATGTTTTTGGAGGCTCTGCCAAGATTCCCCATTCATTCCTATGGAAAAATGGTGGGTCGAACAACCCTCGATATCTTAAAAAGTTTAATAGATACAGACAACAGGAGTCATAGCAGACATCTACAGGCCGAGCCGATCAATTTGATGTATGAACGGAGTCTGTGGGCCGAACGCTGCGAGAGGAGTAGGCGGACGACCGATGTTCACACCCCAGAGAAGAGGGAAAAACAATTCTATCACTAGAAAAAGCTGTTATTGCATAACAGCATGTGTGAATGCTGTCATGCTGAATGATTGGAATAAAATGCTGAAAAGTGGCTGAAGATAGTTAAAAAAGGCTGAAATGTCTTTTTTGAAAAAGTATTTATTAAGCTGAAGTGAAAGGTTGAAGGACTTAAAGCTCAAACTGGAGTTAAAAGGTGCTGAAAGGCTGAAATGTTGAACTGAAATGTGCTTAAGATTGCTGAAGATGGCTGAAAAGGGCTGAATTATGGTTGTTGAAGCAGTATATATGAAGCTTAAGTCAATAGTTGGAAGGATTTAAAGCACAAGCAGGTGTTTAAATGTAGTTAAAATGGTGGAAAGCTGAACTGAAATGTGCTTAAGATAGTTCAACATGGCTGAAAAGGGCTGAATTATGGTTGTTGAAGCAGTATATATGAAGCTTAAGTCAATAGTTTGAAGGATTTAAAGCACAAGCAGGTGTTTAAATGTAGTTTAAAAGGTGGAAAGCTGAACTGGAATGTGCTTAAGATAGTTCAACATGGCTGAAAAGGGCTGAATTATGGTTGTTGAAGAGGTATATATGAAGCTGAAGTCAATAGTTGTTTAAATGTAGTTAAAATGGTGGAAAGTTGAAGTAAAATGTGCTTAAGGTAGTTCAACATTGCTGAAAATGGCTGAAGTGTGCTTGCTGAAGCACCAGCTGAAGTAATCATGAAGCTGAAGTCAATAGTTAAAGGATTTACAGCTGAAAGTGAATATTAAAGGTGCTGAACTGGTTGAATGTAGAAGAAATGATTGTAAAAGGCAGAAAGAGCTGAAACAGAGTTGAATTGGCAGCTGAACCACAGTCCATCATGTAAGTGAGCAGCAAAGGACATGATGGGAGGACAGACAGAGGAGGAGAGATAGAGGAGGACATGTGGCCTCAAGGACAAGGAGGAGACAGGAGAAGAGGACAGAGACATATGTGGACTCATTAGGAGGACAAAACCAGATGAGAAATCCATAATCTGGATCAATAAGACTGAATGTATGAGGTCAAAGGTCAGCTGGCTCCTAACAGCTGAGAGCACTCAGTGAGTTGTCATGACGACGGCCCCTCACTTAACTGACAAGCAGAGGGCAGAGCTGCACTGTTCCAATCACTCTGCGCACCTCCCGAACCACTGTTCATTAAAAGAAAACTGTAAGAGTTGTCCAGATAATTTTTACACCGTGAGTGCCAGGAGGGTCTGGGGAACGCAGGGATGTAATTTATTCATCCCTACTTTGAACAGAATTTAAATGGTGGCGAGTTAAAAACAGAGGAGAAATGCACTTTGACCCAGAATCCTGCCTCTGATTTGAATGGAAGGGTATAGGAGCAAAAGTTGACTTTTCCTCGCTTGGAGAGGCCTAGCTCCAAATCTATAAGTCCCAGCTCTGTCGTGCTTGGTTCTGTTCGAAGCCAACTTAAATTCCTCCGTTTTGATGTATAATTTATGTCTCTACGATGAAAATTGTAGGAGTTATGAGAATTTGTTTGGAGTAGCGGAAAAGGCTGAAAAGCTAGAGGGCGCTAGAGTGGGAGAGATTTTGTTGAAAATGAAAATTTTTATGATATTTAAACTTCCATAAATCCAAAACCGTAAAACATATCGGCAAAAAAAGACATTTTTAAATAGCCCAATCCGTTGTGAGTTGTTTAAAGTTTGAATGGTGTTTCTAGCTGAAAGTATGTAAAAGTAGTAGGAGTTGAAAGAAGCAGAAGTTTTTGAATGAGCTGAAAGGTTTTCAATAGATTTCAATGGCAAAATATTTTTGTTTAAAGTTAAATATTTTAAAAAGTATAAAAGTTATAAATACCAAAAGTCAAAGCAGGAATGTCCTGAACGAGCTGAACGTTTTGATACCAAAATTGTTGAATTAGCACAAAAAATGCAGAAGGAGAAAGGTGCCGAAAAACGGCGGAAGAATATGGAATAATAATAATAAAGAAAAACAGGAAAACTATAGTGTGAATGCTTAACAGCATTCACACAACTAGAAAAAGCTGTTATTGCATAACAGCATGTGTGAATGCTGTCATGCTGAATGATTGAAATAAAATGCTGAAAAATGGCTGAAGATGGTTAAAAAAGGCTGAAATGTCTTTGTTGAAGAAATATTTATTAAGCTGAAGTGAAAAGTTGAAGGATTTAAAGCTCAAACTGGAGTTAAAAGGTGCTGAAAGGGTGAAAGGTTGAAGTGAAATGATTGCTGAAGATGGCTGAAAAGGGCTGAAATATGGTTGTTAAAGAAATATAAAGCTGAAATGAAGAGTTTAACAATTTAAAGCACAAATTGGTGTTTAAATGTAGTTAAAATGGTGTAAAGCTGAACTGAAATGTGCTTATGATAGTCAAACATGGCTGTAACTGGCTGAAGTGTGCTTGCTAAAGCATCAGCTGAAGTAATCATGAAGGTGAAGTAATTGGAAAAAACTAAAATGCTGAAAAGATGGCTGGAGATAGTGAAAGATAGCTGAAATGGGACTTTTGAAAAGTATTTATTAAGCTGAAGTGAGAAGTTGAAGGATGTAAAGCTCAAACTGGACTTTAAAGGTGCTGAAAGGATGAAAGGTTGAAGCGCAAACTGTGCTGCTGTCCGTGGTGCTGTCAGGAGGTGTGTGGACACCCACAACAGACTAATGAAAGCTCAAAGTGGAGTTAAAAGGTGCTGAAAGATTGCTGAAGATGGCTGAAAAATGGTTGTTGAAGAAGTATATATGAAGCTGAAATGAAGAGTTCAACCATTTAAAGCACAAATTGGTGTTTAAATGTAGTTAAAATGGTGGAAAGTTGAACTGAAATGTGCTTAAGATAGTGAAACATGGCTGAAAATGGCTGAAGTCTGCTTGCTGAAGCACCAGCCGAAGTAATCATGAAGCTGAAGTCAATAGTTAAAGGATTTACAGCTGAAAGTGAATATTAAAGGTGCTGAACTGGTTGAATGTAGAGCAAATGATTGTAAAAGGCAGAAAGAGCTGAAAAAGAGGTGAATTGGCAGCTGAAACACAGTCAATCATATAAGTGAGCAGCAAAGGACATGATGAGAGGACAGACAGAGGAGGAGAGATAGAGGAGGACATGTGGCCTACAAGGACAAGGAGGAGACAGGAGAAAAGGACAGAGACATATGTGGACTCATTAGGAGGACAAAACCAGGTGAGAAATCCATAATCTGGATCAATAAGACTGAATGTATGAGGTCAAAGGTCAGCTGGCTCCTAACAGCTGAGAGCACTCAGTGAGTTGTCATGACGACGGCCCCCACCTCAGCTGATAGGCACACAGAGTAGAGACCAGAGCTGCACTGTTCTCATCACTCTGCGCACCTCCCGAACAATTGTTCATTAAAAGAAAACTATAAGAGTTATCCAGATAATTTTTTCACCGTGAGCGCCAGGAGGGTCTGGGGAACGCAGGGATGTAATTTATTTTACTGTAATGCGAACAGAATTTAAATGGTGATGGGTTGAAAACACAGGAGAAATGCACTTTGGGCCCAGAGTCCAGAAGGCCTTTAGAATGGAGTTCAATGGAGGGCGTAGGTAGACTTTAGAGCAGCGTAGCTCAAAATCCGTAGCTCCCAGCTCCATTATCATCCAGGGTTCATTTGTAGCCAAGAAGATTTCCTCCGTTTTGATATATAATTTGTGTCTGTACGATAAACGGTGTAGGAGTTATGAGAGTTTGTTTGAGGAGTGAAAAAAGCTGAAAAATCAGAGTGTGAGACAAGTCCCACAGTTTTAGTGATTTTTAACCTGGCATATCTCATAAACCATAAAAGATATCAAAATTCTGAATAGAAGATTTATAGCCCAGTCCCTTGTGATCAATTTAAACTTTGAATGGAGTCTCTAGCCCAAAGTATGCCGGAGAAGAAAGGTTTCAAAGGAGAGCATGTTTTTGGAGGCTCTGCCAAGATTCCCCATTCATTCCTATGGAAATATGGTGGGTCGAACAACCCTCGATATCTTAAAAAGTTTAATTGATACAGACAACAGGAGTCATAGCAGACATCTACAGGCCGAGCCGATCGATTTGATGTATGAACGGAGTCTGTGGCCCGAACGCTGCGAGAGGAGTAGGCGGACGACCGATGTTCACACCCCAGAGAAGAGGGAAAAACAATTCTATCACTAGAAAAAGCTGTTATTGCATAACAGCAAGTGTGAATGCTGTCATGCTGAATGATTGAAATAAAATGCTGAAAAGTGGCTGAAGATGGTTAAAAAAGGCTGAAATGTCTTTGTTGAATAAGTATTTATTAAGCTGAAGTGAAAAGTTGAAGGATTTAAAGCTCAAAGTGGAGTTAAAGGGTGCTGAAAGTCTGAAAGGTTGAACTGAAATGTGCTTAAGATTGCTGAAGATGGTTGAAAAGAGCTGAAACATGGTTGTTGAAGAAGTATATATGAAGGTGAAATGAAGAGTTCAACAATTTAAAGCACAAATTGCTGTTTAAATGTAGTTAAAATGGTGGAAAGTTGAACTGAAATGTGCTTAAGATTACTGAAGATGGCTGAAAAGGGCTGAAATATGGTTGTTGAAGCAGTATATATGAAGCTTAAGTCAATAGTTGGAAGGATTTAAAGCACAAGCAGGTGTTTAAATGTAGTTAAAAAGGTGGAAAGCTGAACTGAAATGTGCTTAAGATCGCTGAAGATGGCTGAAAAGGGCTGAAATATGGTTGTTGAAGAAGTATATATGAAGCTTAAGTCAGTAGTTGGAAGGATTTAAAGCTCAAACTGGTGTTTAAATGTAGTTAAAATGGTGGAAAGTTTAACTTAAATGTGCTTAAGATAGTTCAACATGGCTGAAAATGGCCGAAGTCTGCTTCCTTAAGCACCAGCTGCAGTAATCATGAAGCTGAAGTAAATAGTTAAAGGATTTACAGCTGAAAGTGAATATTAAAGGTGCTGAACTGGTTGAATGTAGAAGTAATGATTGTAAAAGGCAGAAAGAGCTGAAAAAGAGGTGAATTGGCAGCTTAAACACAGTCCATCATGTAAATGAGCAGCAAAAGACATGATGAGAGGACAGACAGAGGAGGAGAGATAGAGGAGGACATGTGGCCTGTTGTAATGAGATGGACAAGGAGGAGACAGGAGAAGAGGACAGAGGGACATGCCTGGACTCAATAGGAGGCCAAAACCAGGTGAGAAGTCCATGATCTGGATCAATAAAACTGAATGGATTAGGGCAAAGGTCAGCTGGCTCCTAACAGCTGAGAGCAGTCAGTGAGTTGTCATGACGACGGCCCCCACCTCAGCTGATAGGCACACAGAGAAGAGGCCAGAGCTGCACTGTTGTCATCACTCTGCGCACCTCCCGAACAACTGTTCATTAAAAGAAAACTATAAGAGTTATCCAGATAATTTTTTCACCGTGAGCGCCAGGAGGGTCTGGGGAACGCAGGGATGTAATTTATTTTACTGTAATGCGAACAGAATTTAAATGGTGGCGGGTTGAAAACACAGGAGAAATGCACTTTGGGCCCAGAGTCCAGAAGGCCTTTAGAATGGAGTTCAATGGAGGGCGTAGGTAGACTTTAGAGCAGCGTAGCTCAAAATCCGTAGCTCCCAGCTCCATTATCATCCAGGGTTCATTTGTAGCCACGAAGATTTCCTCCGTTTTGATATATAATTTGTGTCTGTACGATAAACGGTGTAGGAGTTATGAGAGTTTGTTTGAGGAGTGAAAAAAGCAGAAAAATCAGAGTGTGAAACAGATATCCAAGTTTTAGTGATTTTTAACCTGGCATATCTCATAAACCATAAAAGATATCAAAATTCTGAATAGAAGATTTATAGCCCAGTCCCTTGTGATCGATTTAAACTTTGAATGGAGTCTCTAGCCCAAAGTATGCAGGAGAAGAAAGGTTTCAAAGGAGACCATGTTTTTGGAGGCTCTGCCAAGATTCCCCATTCATTCCTATGGAGAAATGGTGGGTCGAACAACCCTCGATATCTTAAAAAGTTTAATAGATACAGACAACAGGAGTCATAGCAGACATCTAGAGGCCGAGGTGATCGATTTGATGTATGAACGGAGTCTGTGGCCCAAACGCTGCGAGAGGAGTAGGCGGACGACCGATGTTCACACCCCAGAGAAGAGGGAAAAACAATTCTATCACTAGAAAATGCTGTTATTAGCATAACAGCAAGTGTGAATGCTGTCATGCTGAATGATTGAAATAAAATGCTGAAAAGTGGCTGAAGATGGTTAAAAAAGGCTGAAATGTCTGTTGAATAAGAATTTATTAAGCTGAAGTGAAAAGTTGAAGGATTTAAAGCTCAAAGTGGAATTAAAAGGTGCTGAAAGGCTGAAAGGTTGAACTGAAATGTGCTTAAGTTTGCTGAAGATGGCTGAAAAGGGCTGAAATATGGTTGTTGAAGCAGTATATATAAAGCTTAAGTCAAGTGTTGGAAGGATTTAAAGCACAAGCAGGTGTTTAAATGTACTTAAAAAGGTGGAAAGCTGAACTGAAATGTGCTTAAGATAGTTCAACATGGCTGAAAAGGGCTAAAATATGGTTGTTGAAGCAGTATATAAGAAGCTGAAGTCAATAGTTGGAAGGATTTAAAGCACAATCAGGTGTTTAAATGTAGTTAAAAAGGTGGAAAGCTGAACTGAAATGTGCTTAAGATAGTTCAACATGGCTGAAAAGGGCTGAATTATGGTTGTTGAAGCAGTTTATATGAAGCTTATGTCAATTGTTGGAAGGATTTAAAGCACAAGCAGGTGTTTAAATGTTGTTAAAATGGTGGAAAGATGAACTGAAATGTGCTTAAGACAGTTCAACATGGCTGAAAAGGGCTGACGTCTGGGTGTTGAAGCCTCAGCTGAAGTAATCATGAAGCTGAAGTCAATAGTTAAAGGATTTACAGCTGAAAGTGAATATTAAAGGTGCTGAACTGGTTGAATGTAGAAGTAATCATTGTAAAAGGCAGAAAGAGCTGAAACAGAGTTGAATTGGCAGCTGAAACACAGTCCATCATGTAAGTGAGCAGCAAAGGACATGATGAGAGGACAGACAGAGGAGGAGAGATAGAGGAGTGCATGTGGCCTGTTGTCATGAGAAGGACAAGGAGGAGACAGGAGAAGAGGACAGAGGGACATGCCTGGACTCAATAGGAGGCCAAAACCAGGTGAGAAGTCCATGATCTGGATCAATAAAACTGAATGGATTCAGGTGCAAAGGTCAGCTGCCTCCTAACAGCTGAGAGCACTCAGTGAGTTGTCATGACTACGGCCCCCACCTCAGCTGATAGGCACACAGAGAAGAGACCAGAGCTGCACTGTTCTCATCACTCTGCGCACCTCCCGAACAACTGTTCATTAAAAGAAAACTATAAGAGCTATCCAAATAATTTTTTCACCGTGAGCGCCAGGAGGGTCTGGGGAACGCAGGGATGTGGTTTATTTCACTATAATGTGAACAGAATTTAAATGGTGACGAGATGAAAACACATGAGAACTGCACTTTGGGCCCACAGTCCAGGAGGCCTTTAGAATGGAGTTCAATGGAGGGCGCAGGTAGTCTTTAGAGCAGCGTAGCTCTAAATCCGTAGGTCTGAGCTCCATTATCACCCAGGGTTCATTTGTAGCCAAGAAGATTTCCTCCGTTTTGATATATAATTTGTGTCTGTACGATAAAAGGTGTAGGAGTTATGAGAGTTTGTTTGAGGAGTGAAAAAACCTGAAAAATCAGAGTGTGAGAGAAATCCCACAGTTTTAGTGATTTTTAACCTGGCATATCTCATAAACCATAAAAGATATCAAAATTCTGAATAGAAGATTTATAGCCCAGTCCCTTGTGATCGATTTAAACTTTGAATGGAGTCTCTAGCCCAAAGTATGCAGGAGAAGAAAGGTTTCAAAGGAGACCATGTTTTTGGAGGCTCTGCCAAGATTCCCCATTCATTCCTATGGAGAAATGGTGGGTCGAACAACCCTCGATATCTTAAAAAGTTTAATAGATACAGACAACAGGAGTCATAGCAGACATCTAGAGGCCGAGCCGATCGATTTGATGTATGAACGGAGTCTGTGGCCCAAACGCTGCGAGAGGAGTAGGCGGACGACCGATGTTCACACCCCAGAGAAGAGGGAAAAACAATTCTATCACTAGAAAAAGCTGTTATTGCATAACAGCATGTGTGAATGCTGTCATGCTGAATGATTGGAATAAAATGCTGAAAAGTGGCTGAAGATAGTTAAAAAAGGCTGAAATGTCTTTTTTGAAAAAGTATTTATTAAGCTGAAGTGAAAGGTTGAAGGACTTAAAGCTCAAACTGGAGTTAAAAGGTGCTGAAAGGCTGAAATGTTGAACTGAAATGTGCTTAAGATTGCTGAAGATGGCTGAAAAGGGCTGAATTATGGTTGTTGAAGCAGTATATATGAAGCTTAAGTCAATAGTTTGAAGGATTTAAAGCACAAGCAGGTGTTTAAATGTAGTTTAAAAGGTGGAAAGCTGAACTGAAATGTGCTTAAGATAGTTCAACATGGCTGAAAAGGGCTGAATTATGGTTGTTGAAGAGGTATATATGAAGCTGAAGTCAATAGTTGTTTAAATGTAGTTAAAATGGTGGAAAGTTGAAGTAAAATGTGCTTAAGGTAGTTCAACATTGCTGAAAATGGCTGAAGTGTGCTTGCTGAAGCACCAGCTGAAGTAATCATGAAGCTGAAGTCAATAGTTAAAGGATTTACAGCTGAAAGTGAATATTAAAGGTGCTGAACTGGTTGAATGTAGAAGAAATGATTGTAAAAGGCAGAAAGAGCTGAAACAGAGTTGAATTGGCAGCTGAACCACAGTCCATCATGTAAGTGAGCAGCAAAGGACATGATGGGAGGACAGACAGAGGAGGAGAGATAGAGGAGGACATGTGGCCTCAAGGACAAGGAGGAGACAGGAGAAGAGGACAGAGACATATGTGGACTCATTAGGAGGACAAAACCAGGTGAGAAATCCATAATCTGGATCAATAAGACTGAATGTATGAGGTCAAAGGTCAGCTGGCTCCTAACAGCTGAGAGCACTCAGTGAGTTGTCATGACGACGGCCCCTCACTTAACTGACAAGCAGAGGGCAGAGCTGCACTGTTCCAATCACTCTGCGCACCTCCCGAACCACTGTTCATTAAAAGAAAACTATAAGAGTTGTCCAGATAATTTTTACACCGTGAGTGCCAGGAGGGTCTGGGGAACGCAGGGATGTAATTTATTCATCCCTACTTTGAACAGAATTTAAATGGTGGCGAGTTAAAAACAGAGGAGAAATGCACTTTGACCCAGAATCCTGCCTCTGATTTGAATGGAAGGGTATAGGAGCAAAAGTTGACTTTTCCTCGCTTGGAGAGGCCTAGCTCCAAATCTATAAGTCCCAGCTCTGTCGTGCTTGGTTCTGTTCGAAGCCAACTTAAATTCCTCCGTTTTGATGTATAATTTATGTCTCTACGATGAAAATTGTAGGAGTTATGAGAATTTGTTTGGAGTAGCGGAAGAGGCTGAAAAGCTAGAGGGTGCTAGAGTGGGAGAGATTTTGTTGAAAATGAAAATTTTTATGATATTTAAACTTCCATAAATCCAAAACCGTAAAACATATCGGCAAAAAAAGACATTTTTAAATAGCCCAATCCGTTGTGAGTTGTTTAAAGTTTGAATGGTGTTTCTAGCTGAAAGTATGTAAAAGTAGTAGGAGTTGAAAGAAGCAGAAGTTTTTGAATGAGCTGAAAGGTTTTCAATAGATTTCAATGGCAAAATATTTTTGTTTAAAGTTAAATATTTTAAAAAGTATAAAAGTTATAAATACCAAAAGTCAGAGCAGGAATGTCCTGAACGAGCTGAACGTTTTGATACCAAAATTGTTGAAATAGCACAAAAAATGCAGAAGGAGAAAGGTGCCGAAAAACGGCGGAAGAATATGGAATAATAATAATAAATAAAAACAGGAAAACTATAGTGTGAATGCTTAACAGCATTCACACAACTAGAAAAAGCTGTTATTGCATAACAGCATGTGTGAATGCTGTCATGCTGAATGATTGAAATAAAATGCTGAAAAAGTGGCTGAAGATGGTTAATAAAGGCTGAAATGTCTTTGTTGAATAAGTATTTATTAAGCTGAAGTGAAAAGTTGAAGGATTTAAAGCTCAAAGTGGAGTTAAAAGGGTGCTGAAAGGTCTGAAAGGTTGAACTGAAATGATTGCTTAAGATTGCTGAAGATGGCTGAAAAGGGCTGAAACTATGGTTGTTGAAGAAGTATATATGAAGGCTGAAATGAAGAGTTTCAACAATTTAAAGCACAAATTGGCTGTTTAAATGTAGTTAAAATGGTGGAAAGTTGAACTGAAATGTGCTTAAGATAGTGAAACATGGCTGAAAATGGCTGAAGTCTGCTTGCTGAAGCACCAGCCGAAGTAATCATGAAGCTGAAGTCAATAGTTAAAGGATTTACAGCTGAAAGTGAATATTAAAGGTGCTGAACTGGTTGAATGTAGAGCAAATGATTGTAAAAGGCAGAAAGAGCTGAAAAAGAGGTGAACTGGCAGCTGAAACACAGTCAATCATATAAGTGAGCAGCAAAGGACATGATGAGAAGACAGACAGAGGAGGAGAGATAGAGGAGGACATGTGGCCTCAAGGACAAGGAAGAGACAGGAGAAGAGGACAGAGACATATGTGGACTCATTAGGAGGACAAAACCAGGTGAGAAATCCATAATCTGGATCAATAAGACTGAATGTATGAGGTCAAAGGTCAGCTGGCTCCTAACAGCTGAGAGCACTCAGTCAGTTGTCATGACAACAGCCCCTCACTTAACTGACAGGCACAGACTGGGAAAAGAGCAGAGCAGAACTGCCGAATCACTCTGCGCACCTCTCGAACTCCTCGCTCCTGACAGAAAACTTTAGGAGATATCCAAATAATTCTTTCACCGTGAGCGCCAGGAGGGTCTGAGGAAGGCAGGGATGTAATTTATTCATCCCTACTTTGAACAGAATTTAAATGGTGGCGAGTTAAAAACAGAGGAGAAATGCACTTTGACCCAGAATCCTGCCTCTGATTTGAATGGAAGGGTATAGGAGCAAAAGTTGACTTTTGCTTGCTTGGAGAGGCGTAACTCAAAATCTATAAGTCCCAGCTCTGTCGTGCTTGGTTCTATTCGAAGCCAACTTAAATTCCTCCGTTTTGATGTATAATGTATGTCTCTACGATGAAAATTGTAGGAGTTATGAGAATTTGTTTGAGTGGCGGAACAGGCTGAAAAGCTAGAGGGCGCTAGAGTGACAAGAGATTTTGTTGAAAATCAAGATTTTGATGATTTTTAAACTTCCATAAATCCAAAACCGTAAAACATATCGGCAAAAAAAGTCATTTTTAAATAGCCCAATCCATTGTGAGTTGTTTAAAGTTTGAATGGTGTTTCTAGCTGAAAGTATGTAAAAGTAGTAGGAGTTGAAAGAAGCGGAAGTTTTTGAATGAGCTGAAACGTTTTCCATTGATTTCAATGGCAAAATATTTTTGTTTAAAGTTAAATATTTTAAAAAGTATAAAAGTTATAAATACCAAAAGTCAGAGCAGGAATGTCCTGAACGAGCTGAACGTTTTGATACCAAAATTGTTGAAATAGCACAAAAAATGCGGAAGGAGGAAGGTGCCTAAAAACGGCGGAAGAATAATAATAATAACTAGAAAAAGCTGTTATTGCATAACAGCATGTGTGAATGCTGTCATGCTGAATGATTGAAATAAAATGCTGAAAAATGGCTGAAGATGGTTAAAAAAGGCTGAAATGTCTTTGTTGAAGAAATATTTATTAAGCTGAAGTGAAAAGTTGAAGGATTTAAAGCTCAAACTGGAGTTAAAAGGTGCTGAAAGGGTGAAAGGTTGAAGTGAAATGATTGCTGAAGATGGCTGAAAAGGGCTGAAATATGGTTGTTAAAGAAATATAAAGCTGAAATGAAGAGTTTAACAATTTAAAGCACAAATTGGTGTTTAAATGTAGTTAAAATGGTGTAAAGCTGAACTGAAATGTGCTTATGATAGTCAAACATGGCTGTAACTGGCTGAAGTGTGCTTGCTAAAGCATCAGCTGAAGTAATCATGAAGGTGAAGTAATTGGAAAAAACTAAAATGCTGAAAAGATGGCTGGAGATAGTGAAAGATAGCTGAAATGGGACTTTTGAAAAGTATTTATTAAGCTGAAGTGAGAAGTTGAAGGATGTAAAGCTCAAACTGGACTTTAAAGGTGCTGAAAGGATGAAAGGTTGAAGCGCAAACTGTGCTGCTGTCCGTGGTGCTGTCAGGAGGTGTGTGGACACCCACAACAGACTAATGAAAGCTCAAAGTGGAGTTAAAAGGTGCTGAAAGATTGCTGAAGATGGCTGAAAAATGGTTGTTGAAGAAGTATATATGAAGCTGAAATGAAGAGTTCAACCATTTAAAGCACAAATTGGTGTTTAAATGTAGTTAAAATGGTGGAAAGTTGAACTGAAATGTGCTTAAGATAGTGAAACATGGCTGAAAATGGCTGAAGTCTGCTTGCTGAAGCACCAGCCGAAGTAATCATGAAGCTGAAGTCAATAGTTAAAGGATTTACAGCTGAAAGTGAATATTAAAGGTGCTGAACTGGTTGAATGTAGAGCAAATGATTGTAAAAGGCAGAAAGAGCTGAAAAAGAGGTGAATTGGCAGCTGAAACACAGTCAATCATATAAGTGAGCAGCAAAGGACATGATGAGAGGACAGACAGAGGAGGAGAGATAGAGGAGGACATGTGGCCTCAAGGACAAGGAGGAGACAGGAGAAAGAGGACAGAGACATATGCTGGACTCATTAGGAGGACAAAACCAGGTGAGAAATCCATAATCTGGATCAATAAGACTGAATGTATGAGGTCAAAGGTCAGCTGGCTCCTAACAGCTGAGAGCAGCTCAGTGAGTTGTCATGACGACGGCCCCCACCTCAGCTGATAGGCACACAGAGTAAGAGACCAGAGCTGCACTGTTCTCATCACTCTGCGCACCTCCCGAACAATTGTTCATTAAAAGAAAACTATAAGAGTTATCCAGATAATTTTTTCACCGTGAGCGCCAGGAGGGTCTGGGGAACGCAGGGATGTAATTTATTTTACTGTAATGCGAACAGAATTTAAATGGTGATGGGTTGAAAACACAGGAGAAATGCACTTTGGGCCCAGAGTCCAGAAGGCCTTTAGAATGGAGTTCAATGGAGGGCGTAGGTAGACTTTAGAGCAGCGTAGCTCAAAATCCGTAGCTCCCAGCTCCATTATCATCCAGGGTTCATTTGTAGCCAAGAAGATTTCCTCCGTTTTGATATATAATTTGTGTCTGTACGATAAACGGTGTAGGAGTTATGAGAGTTTGTTTGAGGAGTGAAAAAAGCTGAAAAATCAGAGTGTGAAACAGATATCCAAGTTTTAGTGATTTTTAACCTGGCATATCTCATAAACCATAAAAGATATCAAAATTCTGAATAGAAGATTTATAGCCCAGTCCCTTGTGATCGATTTAAACTTTGAATGGAGTCTCTAGCCCAAAGTATGCAGGAGAAGAAAGGTTTCAAAGGAGACCATGTTTTTGGAGGCTCTGCCAAGATTCCCCATTCATTCCTATGGAAAAATGGTGGGTCGAACAACCCTCGATATCTTAAAAAGTTTAATAGATACAGACAACAGGAGTCATAGCAGACATCTACAGGCCGAGCCGATCGATTTGATGTATGAACGGAGTCTGTGGGCCGAACGCTGCGAGAGGAGTAGGCGGACGACCGATGTTCACACCCCAGAGAAGAGGGAAAAACAATTCTATCACTAGAAAAAGCTGTTATTGCATAACAGCATGTGTGAATGCTGTCATGCTGAATGATTGAAATAAAATGCTGAAAAGTGGCTGAAGATGGTTAAAAAAGGCTGAAATGTCTGTTGAATAAGAATTTATTAAGCTGAAGTGAAAAGTTGAAGGATTTAAAGCTCAAAGTGGAATTAAAAGGTGCTGAAAGGCTGAAAGGTTGAACTGAAATGTGCTTAAGTTTGCTGAAGATGGCTGAAAAGGGCTGAAATATGGTTGTTGAAGCAGTATATATAAAGCTTAAGTCAAGTGTTGGAAGGATTTAAAGCACAAGCAGGTGTTTAAATGTACTTAAAAAGGTGGAAAGCTGAACTGAAATGTGCTTAAGATAGTTCAACATGGCTGAAAAGGGCTGAATTATGGTTGTTGAAGCAGTATATATGAAGCTGAAGTCAATAGTTGGAAGGATTTAAAGCACAATCAGGTGTTTAAATGTAGTTAAAAAGGTGGAAAGCTGAACTGAAATGTGCTTAAGATAGTTCAACATGGCTGAAAAGGGCTGAATTATGGTTGTTGAAGAGGTATATATGAAGCTTAAGTCAATAGTTAGAAGGATCTAAAGCACAAGCAGGTGTTTAAATGTGGTTAAAAAGGTGGAAAGCTGAACTGAAATGTGCCTAAGACAGTTGAACATGGCTGAAAAGGGCTGAATTATGGTTGTTGAAGAGGTATATATGAAGCTTAAGTCAATAGTTGGAAGGATTTAAAGCACAAGCAGGTGTTTAAATGTAGTTAAAATGGTGGAAAGCTGAACTGAAATGTGCTGAAGATCGCTGAAGATGGCTGAAAAGGGCTGAATTATGGTTGTTGAAGAAGTATATATGAAGCTGAAGTCAGTAGTTGGAAGGATTTAAAGCACAAGCAGGTGTTTAAATGTAGTTAAAATGGTGGAAAGTTGAACTGAAATGTGCTTAAGATAGTTCAACATGGCTGAAATGGCTGAAGTCTCCTTGCTGAAGCACCAGCTGAAGTAATCATGTAGCTGAAGTCAATAGTTAAAGGATTTAAAGCTGAAAGTGAATGTTAAAGATGCTGAACTGGTTTAATGTAGAATAAATCATTGTAAAAGGCAGAAAGAGCTGAACCAGAGTTGAATTGGCAGCTGAAACACAGTCCATCATGTAAGTGAGCAGCAAAGGACATGATGAGAGGACAGACAGAGGAGGAGAGATAGGAGGAGGACATGTGGCCTGTTGTAATGAGAAGGCCAAGGAAGAGACAGGAGAAGAGGACAGAGGGACATGCCTGGACTGAATAGGAGGCCAAAACCAGGTGAGAAGTCCATGATCTGGATCAATAAAGCTGAATGAATTAGGTCAAAGGTCAGCTGGCTGCTCACAGCTGAGAGCAGTCAGTGAGTCGTCATGACAACAGCCCCCTCACTTAACTGACAAGCAGAGAGCAGAACTGCACTGTTCCAATCACTTTGCGCACCTCCCGAACAACTGCTTCATTAAAAGAAAACTATGAAAGTTATCCAAATAATTTTTTCACCGTGAGCGCCAGGAGGGTCTGGGGAACGCAGGGATGTGGTTTATTTTACTGTAATGTGAACAGAATTTAAATGGTGACAAGTTAAAAACACATGAGAAATGCATTTTCCTCTTAGAATCCAGATTTGAATGGAAGTCTATGGGAGCAAAAGTAGACTTTTCCTCGCTTGGAGAGGCATAGCTCGAGATCTGTAAATCCCAGCTCTGTCATTCTTGGTTCTCTTCGAAGCCAACTAAAATTCCTCCGTTTTGATGTATAATTTATGTCTCTACGACGAAAGTTGTAGGAGTTATGAGAATTTGTTTGGAGTAGTGGAACAGGCTGAAAGGTTAGAGTGAGACCTAGAGTGGGAGAGAGTGGAGTGAACATTCTAAAAGTTATTGATTTTTAAACTGCCATAAATCAATAACGCTGAAAGATATCAAAAAGTTGAATACAAGTTTAATAGCCCAATCCCTTGTGAGTTGTTTAAAGTTTGAATGGTGTTTCTAGCTGAAAGTATGTAGAAGTAGTAGGAGTTGAAAGAGGTGGAAGTTTTGAAGCAGTTGAAGGCTGAAGAGCTGAAATGCCATTCATTTCAATGGGAGCAAAAAATCAATAAATGATCAATAACTTGAAAAGTTGAACAGATATCAAAAAGTTGAATACAAGCAGGAATCTCCTGAACGAGCTGAACGTTTTGATACCAAAATTGTTGAAATAGGCTGAAGCTAGCTGAAGTTATAGCGTGACGAAAAAACGGCGGAAGAATAATAAGAATAATAAATAAAAACAGGAAAACTATAGTGTGAATGCTTAAAAGCATTCACACAACTAGAAAATGCTGTTATTAGCATAACAGCAAGTGTGAATGCTGTCATGCTGAATGATTGAAATAAAATGCTGAAAAGTGGCTGAAGATGGTTAAAAAAGGCTGAAATGTCTGTTGAATAAGAATTTATTAAGCTGAAGTGAAAAGTTGAAGGATTTAAAGCTCAAAGTGGAATTAAAAGGTGCTGAAAGGCTGAAAGGTTGAACTGAAATGTGCTTAAGTTTGCTGAAGATGGCTGAAAAGGGCTGAAATATGGTTGTTGAAGCAGTATATATAAAGCTTAAGTCAAGTGTTGGAAGGATTTAAAGCACAAGCAGGTGTTTAAATGTACTTAAAAAGGTGGAAAGCTGAACTGAAATGTGCTTAAGATAGTTCAACATGGCTGAAAAGGGCTAAAATATGGTTGTTGAAGAAGTATATGAAGGTGAAATGAAGAGTTCAACAATATAAAGCACAAATTGGTGTTTAAATGTAGTTAAAAAGGTGGAAAGCTGAACTTAAATGTGCTGAAGACAGTTCAACATGGCTGAAAATGGCTGAAGTCTGGGTGTTGAAGCCTCAGTTGAAGTAATCATGAAGCTGAAGTCAATAGTTAAAGTATTTAAAGCTGAATGATTGTACTGAAATGCTGAAAAGATGGCTGAAGATAGTGAAAGATAGCTGAAATGTGACTTTTGAAGAAGTATTTATTAAGCTGAAGTGAAAAGTTTAAGTATTTAAAGCTCAAAGGGGAGTTAAAAGGTGCTGAAAGGGTGAAAGGTTAAAGTGAAATGTGCTTAAGATTGCTGAAGATGGCTGAAAAGAGCTGAGATATGGTTGATGACGCAGTATATATGAAGTTGAAATGAAGAGTTCAACAATTTAAAGCACAAATTGCTGTTTAAATGTAGTTAAAATGGTGGAAAGTTGAACTGAAATGTGCTTAAGATAGTCAAACATAGCTGTAAATGGCTGAAGTCTGCTTGCTGAAGCACCAGCTGAAGTAATCATGAAGCTGAAGTCAACAGTTAAAGGATTTAAAGCTGAAAGTGAATGTTAAAGGTGCTGTACTGGTTGAATGTAGAAGAAATGATTGTAAAAGGCAGAAAGAGCTGAAACAGAGTTGAATTGGCAGCTGAACCACAGTCCATCATGTAAGTGAGCAGCAAAGGACATGATGAGAGGACAGACAGAGGAGGAGAGATAGAGGAGGACATGTGGCCTGTTGTAATGTGAAGGACAAGGAGGAGACAGGAGAAGAGGACAGAGGGACATGCCTGGACTCAATAGGAGGCCAAAACCAGGTGAGAAGTCCATGATCTGGATCAATAAAACTGAATGAATTAGGTGAAAGGTCAGCTGGCTGCTCACAGCTGAGAGCAGTCAGTGAGTCGTCATGACAACGGCCCCTCACTTAGCTGACAAGCAGAGAGCAGAGCTGCACTGTTCCAATCACTTTGCGCACCTCCTGAACAACTGTTCATTAAAAGAAAACTATAAGAGTTATCCAAATAATTTTTTCACCGTGAGCGCCAGGAGGGTCTGGGGAACGCAGGGATGTGGTTTATTTTACTGTAATGTGAACAGAATTTAAATGGTGACAAGTTAAAAACACATGAGAAATGCATTTTCCTCTTAGAATCCAGATTTTAATGGAAGTCTATGGGAGCAAAAGTAGACTTTTCCTCGCTTGGAGAGGCATAGCTAAAAATCTGTAAATCCCAGCTCTGTCATTCTTGGTTCTATTCGAAGCCAACTAAAATTCCTCCGTTTTGATGTATAATTTATGTCTCTACGACGAAAGTTGTAGGAGTTATGAGAATTTGTTTGGAGTAGTGGAACATGCTGAAAGGTTAGAGTGAGGGCTAGAGTGGGAGAGAGTGGAGTGAACATTCTAAAAGTTATTGATTTTGAAACTGCCACAAATCAATAATGCTAAAAGATATCAATAAGTTGAATACAAGTTTAATAGCCCAATCCCTTGTGAGTTGTTTAAAGTTTGAATGGTGTTTCTAGCTGAAAGTATGTAGAAGTAGTAGGAGTTGAAAGAGGTGGAAGTTTTGAAGCAGTTGAAGGCTGAAGAGCTGAAATGCCATTCATTTCAATGGGAGCAGAAAATCAATAAATGATCAATAACTTGAAAAGTTGAACAGATATCAAAAAGTTGAATACAAGCACCCCTCTCCTGAACGAGCTGAACGTTTTGATACCAAAATTGTTGAAATTGGCTGAAGCTAGCTGAAGTTATAGCGTGCCGAAAAACGGCGGAAGAATAATAATAATAAAGAAAAACAGGAAAACTATAGTGTGAATGCTTAAAAGCATTCACACAACTAGAAACAGCTGTTATTAGCATAACAGCATGTGTGAATGCTGTCATGCTGAATGATTGGAATAAAATGCTGAAAAGTGGCTGAAGATGGTTGAAAAAGGCTGAAATGTCTTTGTTGAAGAAGGATTTATTAAGCTGAAGTGAAAAGTTGAAGGACCTAAAGCTCAAAGTGGAGTGAAAAGGTGCTGAAAGGCTGAAAGGTTGAAAGGTTGACCTGAAATGTGCTTAAGATTGCTGAAGATGGCTGAAAAGGGCTGAAATATGGTTGTTGAAGAAGTGTATATGAAGCTTAAGTCAATAGTTGGAAGGAATTAAAGCTCAAACTGGTGTTTAAATGTAGTTTAAATGGTAGAAAGCTGAAGTGAAATGTGCTTAAGATAGTTCAACAAGGCTGAAAATGGATGAAGTCTGGGTGTTGAAGCATCAGCTGAAGTAATCATGAAGCTGAAGTCAAAAGTTAAAGTATTTAAAGTTCAAACAGAATATTAAAGGTGCTGAACCGGTTGAATGCAGAAGAAGTCATTGTAAAAGGCAGAAAGAGCTGAAACAGAGTTGAATTGGCAGCTTAAACACAGTCCATCATGTAAGTGAGCAGCAAAGGACATGATGGGAGGACAGACAGAGGAGGAGAGATAGAGGAGGACATGTGGCCTGTTGTAATGTGAAGGACAAGGAGGAGACAGGAGAAGAGGACAGAGGGACATGCCTGGACTCAATAGGAGGCCAAAACCAAGTGAGAAGTCCATGATCTGGATCAATAAAACTGAATGAATTAGGTGAAAGGTCAGCTGGCTGCTCACAGCTGAGAGCAGTCAGTGAGTCGTCATACAACGGCCCCTCACTTAACTGACAAGCAGAGAGCAGAGCTGCACTGTTCTCATCACTCTGCGCACCTCCCGAACAACTGTTCATTAAAAGAAAACTATAAGAGTTATCCAGAATAATTTTTACACCGTGAGTGCCAGGAGGGTCTGGGGAACGCAGGGATGTGGTTTATTTTACTGTAATGTGAACAGAATTTAAATGGTGACAAGTTAAAAACACATGAGAAATGCATTTTCCTCTTAGAATCCAGATTTGAATGGAAGTCTATGGGAGCAAAAGTAGACTTTTCCTCGCTTGGAGAGGCATAGCTCGAGATCTGTAAATCCCAGCTCTGTCATTCTTGGTTCTGCTTCGAAGCCAACTTAAATTCCTCCGTTTTGATGTATAATTTATGTCTCTACGACGAAAGTTGTAGGAGTTATGAGAATTTGTTTGGAGTAGTGGAACAGGCTGAAAGGTTAGAGTGAGACCTAGAGTGGGAGAGAGTGGAGTGAACATTCTAAAAGTTATTGATTTTTAAACTGCCATAAATCAATAACGCTAAAAGATATCAATAAGTTGAATACAAGTTTAATAGCCCAATCCCTTGTGAGTTGTTTAAAGTTTGAATGGTGTTTCTAGCTGAAAGTATGCTGAAGTTATAAGAGCTGAAAGAGCTGAAATTTTTGAAGCAGTTGAAGGCTGAACAGCTGAAGTGCCATTCATTTCAATGGGAGCTGAAGATCAATAAATGATCAATAACTTGAAAAGTTGAACAGATGTCAAAAATTTGAATAGAAGCAGGAATCTCCTGAACGAGCTGAACATTTTGATACCAAAATTGTTGAAATCGGCTGAAGCTAGCTCAAGTTATAACGTGCCGAAAAACGGCGGAAGAATAATAATAATAAAGAGAAACAGGAAAACTATAGTGTGAATGCTTGAAAGCATTCACACAACTAGAAAATGCTGTTATTGCATAACAGCAAGTGTGAATGCCTTTCATGCTGAACGATCGGACTGAAATGCTCAAAGATGGTCAAAGAAGGTTAAAAAAGGCTGAAATGTCTTTTTTGAAGAAGTATTTATCAAGCTGAAGTGAGAAGTTGAAGGATTTAAAGGTCAAAGTGGAGTTAAAAGGTGGTGAAAGGGTGAAAGGTTTAAGTGAAATGCGCTTAAGATTGCTGAAGATGGCTGAAAAGGGATGAAATATTGTTGTTGAAGAAATATATATGAAGCCCAAGTCAATAGATGGAAGGATTTAAAGCTCAAACTGGTGTTTAAATGTCGTTAAAATGGTGTAAAGTTGAAGTAAAAAGTGCTTAAGATAGTTCAACATAGCTGAAAATGGCTGAAGTCTGCTTGCTGAAGCATCAACTGAAGTAATCAGGAAGCTGAAGTCAATAGTTAAAGTATTTAAAGCTTAAACTGAATATTAAAGGCGCTGAACAGGTTGAATGTAGAGCAAATCACAGTAAAAGGCAGAAAGAGCTGAAACAGAGTTGAAGTGGCAGCTTAAACACAGTCCATCATGTAAGTGAGCAGCAAAGGACATGATGAGAGGACAGACAGAGGAGGAGAGATAGAGGAGGACATGTGGCCTGTTGTAATGAGATGGACAAGGAGGAGACAGGAGAAGAGGACAGAGGGACATGCCTGGACTCAATAGGAGGCCAAAACCAGGTGAGAAGTCCATGATCTGGATCAATAAAACTGAATGGAATTAGGGCAAAGGTCAGCTGGCTCCTAACAGCTGAGAGCAGTCAGTGAGTTGTCATGACGACGGCCCCCACCTCAGCTGATAGGCACACATAGAAGAGACCAGAGCTGCACTGTTCTCATCACTCTGCGCACCTCCCGAACAACTGTTCATTAAAAGAAAACTATAAGAGTTATCCAAATAATTTTTTCACCGTGAGCGCCAGGAGGGTCTGGGGAACGCAGGGATGTGGTTTATTTTACTGTAATGCGAACAGAATTTAAATGGTGGCAAGTTGAAAACACATGAGAAATGCACTTTGGGCCCAGAGTCCAAGAGGCCTTTAGAATGGAGTTCAATGGAGGGCGCAGGTAGACTTTAGAGCAGCGTAGCTCAAAATCCGTAGCTCCCAGCTCCATTATCATCCAGGGTTCATTTGTAGCCAAGAAGATTTCCTCCGTTTTGATATATAATTTGTGTCTGTACGATAAACGGTGTAGGAGTTATGAGAGTTTGTTTGAGGAGTGAAAAAAGCTGAAAAATCAGAGTGTGAAACAGATATCCAAGTTTTAGTGATTTTTAACCTGGCATATCTCATAAACCATAAAAGATATCAAAATTCTGAATAGAAGATTTATAGCCCAGTCCCTTGTGATCGATTTAAACTTTGAATGGAGTCTCTAGCCCAAAGTATGCAGGAGAAGAAAGGTTTCAAAGGAGACCATGTTTTTGGAGGCTCTGCCAAGATTCCCCATTCATTCCTATGGAGAAATGGTGGGTCGAACAACCCTCGATATCTTAAAAAGTTTAATAGATACAGACAACAGGAGTCATAGCAGACATCTACAGGCCGAGCCGATCGATTTGATGTATGAACGGAGTCTGTGGCCCGAACGCTGCGAGAGGAGTAGGCGGACGACCGATGTTCACACCCCAGAGAAGAGGAGAAAATCCAATTCTATCACTAGAAAAAGCTGTTATTGCATAACAGCAAGTGTGAATGCTGTCATGCTGAATGATTGAAATAAAATGCTGAAAAGTGGCTGAAGATGGTTAAAAAAGGCTGAAATGTCTTTGTTGAATAAGTATTTATTAAGCTGAAGTGAAAAGTTGAAGGATTTAAAGCTCAAAGTGGAGTTAAAGGGTGCTGAAAGTCTGAAAGGTTGAACTGAAATGTGCTTAAGATTGCTGAAGATGGTTGAAAAGAGCTGAAACATGGTTGTTGAAGAAGTATATATGAAGGTGAAATGAAGAGTTCAACAATTTAAAGCACAAATTGCTGTTTAAATGTAGTTAAAATGGTGGAAAGTTGAACTGAAATGTGCTTAAGATTACTGAAGATGGCTGAAAAGGGCTGAAATATGGTTGTTGAAGCAGTATATATGAAGCTTAAGTCAATAGTTGGAAGGATTTAAAGCACAAGCAGGTGTTTAAATGTAGTTGAAAAGGTGGAAAGCTGAACTGAAATGTGCTTAAGATCCCTGAAGATGACTGAAATATGGTTGTTGAAGAAGTATATATGAAGCTTAAGTCAGTAGTTGGAAGGATTTAAAGCTCAAACTGGTGTTTAAATGTAGTTAAAATGGTGGAAAGTTGAACTGAAATGTGCTTAAGATTACTGAAGATGGCTGAAAAGGGCTGAAATATGGTTGTTGAAGAAGTATATATGAAGCTTAAGTCAATAGTTGGAAGGATTTAAAGCACAAGCAGGTGTTTAAATGTAGTTAAAAAGGTGGAAAGCTGAACTGAAATGTGCTTAAGATCGCTGAAGATGGCTGAAATATGGTTGTTGAAGAAGTATATATGAAGCTTAAGTCAATAGTTGGAAGGATTTAAAGCACAAGCAGGTGTTTAAATGTAGTTAAAAAGGTGGAAAGCTGAACTGAAATGTGCTTAAGATCGCTGAAGATGGCTGAAAAGGGCTGAAATATGGTTGTTGAAGAAGTATATATGAAGCTTAAGTCAGTAGTTGGAAGGATTTAAAGCTCAAACTGGTGTTTAAATGTAGTTAAAATGGTGGAAAGTTTAACTTAAATGTGCTTAAGACAGTTCAACATGGCTGAAAATGGCCTGAAGTCTGCTTCCTTAAGCACCAGCTGCAGTAATCATGAAGCTGAAGTAAATAGTTAAAGGATTTACAGCTGAAAGTGAATATTAAAGGTGCTGAACTGGTTGAATGTAGAAGTAATGATTGTAAAAGGCAGAAAGAGCTGAAAAAGAGGTGAATTGGCAGCTTAAACACAGTCCATCATGTAAGTGAGCAGCAAAGGACATGATGGAAGGACAGACAGAGGAGGAGAGATAGGGGAGGACATGTGGCCTGTTGTAATGAGATGGACAAGGAGGAGACAGGAGAAGAGGACAGAGGGACATGCCTGGACTCAATAGGAGGCCAAAACCAGGTGAGAAGTCCATGATCTGGATCAATAAAACTGAATGGATTAGGGCAAAGGTCAGCTGGTTCCTAACAGCTGAGAGCAGTCAGTGAGTTGTCATGACGACGGCCCCCACCTCAGCTGATAGGCACACAGAGAAGAGACCAGAGCTGCACTGTTCTCATCACTCTGCGCACCTCCCGAACAACTGTTCATTAAAAGAAAACTATAAGAGTTATCCAGATAATTTTTTCACCGTGAGCGCCAGGAGGGTCTGGGGAACGCAGGGATGTAATTTATTTTACTGTAATGCGAACAGAATTTAAATGGTGATGGGTTGAAAACACAGGAGAAATGCACTTTGGGCCCAGAGTCCAGAAGGCCTTTAGAATGGAGTTCAATGGAGGGCGTAGGTAGACTTTAGAGCAGCGTAGCTCAAAATCCGTAGCTCCCAGCTCCATTATCATCCAGGGTTCATTTGTAGCCAAGAAGATTTCCTCCGTTTTGATATATAATTTGTGTCTGTACGATAAACGGTGTAGGAGTTATGAGAGTTTGTTTGAGGAGTGAAAAAAGCTGAAAAATCAGAGTGTGAAACAGATATCCAAGTTTTAGTGATTTTTAACCTGGCATATCTCATAAACCATAAAAGATATCAAAATTCTGAATAGAAGATTTATAGCCCAGTCCCTTGTGATCGATTTAAACTTTGAATGGAGTCTCTAGCCCAAAGTATGCAGGAGAAGAAAGGTTTCAAAGGAGACCATGTTTTTGGAGGCTCTGCCAAGATTCCCCATTCATTCCTATGGAAAAATGGTGGGTCGAACAACCCTCGATATCTTAAAAAGTTTAATAGATACAGACAACAGGAGTCATAGCAGACATCTACAGGCCGAGCCGATCGATTTGATGTATGAACGGAGTCTGTGGGCCGAACGCTGCGAGAGGAGTAGGCGGACGACCGATGTTCACACCCCAGAGAAGAGGGAAAAACAATTCTATCACTAGAAACAGCTGTTATTAGCATAACAGCATGTGTGAATGCTGTCATGCTGAATGATTGGAATAAAATGCTGAAAAGTGGCTGAAGATGGTTGAAAAAGGCTGAAATGTCTTTGTTGAAGAAGGATTTATTAAGCTGAAGTGAAAAGTTGAAGGACCTAAAGCTCAAAGTGGAGTGAAAAGGTGCTGAAAGGCTGAAAGGTTGACCTGAAATGTGCTTAAGATTGCTGAAGATGGCTGAAAAGGGCTGAAATATGGTTGTTGAAGAAGTGTATATGAAGCTTAAGTCAATAGTTGGAAGGAATTAAAGCTCAAACTGGTGTTTAAATGTAGTTTAAATGGTAGAAAGCTGAAGTGAAATGTGCTTAAGATAGTTCAACAAGGCTGAAAATGGATGAAGTCTGGGTGTTGAAGCATCAGCTGAAGTAATCATGAAGCTGAAGTCAAAAGTTAAAGTATTTAAAGTTCAAACAGAATATTAAAGGTGCTGAACCGGTTGAATGCAGAAGAAGTCATTGTAAAAGGCAGAAAGAGCTGAAACAGAGTTGAATTGGCAGCTGAACCACAGTCCATCATGTAAGTGAGCAGCAAAGGACATGATGGGAGGACAGACAGAGGAGGAGAGATAGAGGAGGACATGTGGCCTGATGTAATGAGAAGGACAAGGAGGAGACAGGAGAAGAAGACAGAGACATACGTGGAATCAATAGGAGGCCAAAACCAGGTGAAAAGTCCATAATCTGGATCAATAAAACTGAATGAATTAGGTGAAAGGTCAGCTGGCTGCTCACAGCTGAGAGCACTCAGTGAGTTGTCATGACAACGGCCCCCCACTTAACTGACAAGCAGAACTGCACTGTTCCAATCACTCTGCGCACCTCCCGAACAACTCTTGTTTAAGAGAAAACTATGAGCGTTATCCGAATAATTTTTTCACCGTGAGCGCCAGGAGGGTCTGGGGAACGCAGGGTTGTGGTTTATTTTACTGTAATGTGGACAGAATTTAAATGGTGACGAGTTAAAAACACATGAGAAATGCATTTTCCTCTTAGAATCCAGATTTGAATGGAAGTCTATGGGAGCAAAAGTAGACATTTCCTCGCTTGGAGAGGCATAGCTCGAGATCTGTAAATCCCAGCTCTGTCATTCTTGGTTCTGCTCGAAGCCAACTTAAATTCCTCCGTTTTGATGTATAATTTATGTCTCTACGATGAAAGTTGTGGGAGTTATGAGAATTTGTTTGGAGTAGTGGAACAGGCTGAAAGGTTAGAGTGGGGGCTAGAGTGGGAGAGAGTGGAATGAACATTCTAAAAGTTATTGATTTTGAAACTGCCATAAATCAATAATGCTAAAAGATATCAAAAAGTTGAATAGAAGTTTTATAGCCCAATCCCTTGTGAGTTGTTTAAAGTTTGAATGGTGTTTCTAGCTGAAAGTATGCTGAAGTTCTAAGAGCTGAAAGAGCTGAAAGTTTTGAAGGAGTTGAAGGCTGAAGTGCTGAAATCCTATTGATTTCAATGGGAGCTGAAGATCAATAAATTGATCAATAATTTGAAAAGTTGAACAGATATCAAAAAGTTGAATAGAAGCAGGAATCTCCTGAACGAGCTGAACGTTTTGATACCAAAATTGTTGAAATCGGCTGAAGCTAGCTCAAGATGTGGAACGACTAAAAACAGCGGAAGAATAATAATAATAATAATAATAAGAATAATAAAGAAAAACAGGAAAACTATAGTGTGAATGCTTAACAGCATTCACACAACTAGAAAAAGCTGTTATTGCATAACAGCATGTGTGAATGCTGTCATGCTGAATGATTGAAATAAAATGCTGAAAAATGGCTGAAGATGGTTAAAAAAGGCTGAAATGTCTTTGTTGAAGAAATATTTATTAAGCTGAAGTGAAAAGTTGAAGGATTTAAAGCTCAAACTGGAGTTAAAAGGTGCTGAAAGGGTGAAAGGTTGAAGTGAAATGATTGCTGAAGATGGCTGAAAAGGGCTGAAATATGGTTGTTAAAGAAATATAAAGCTGAAATGAAGAGTTTAACAATTTAAAGCACAAATTGGTGTTTAAATGTAGTTAAAATGGTGTAAAGCTGAACTGAAATGTGCTTATGATAGTCAAACATGGCTGTAACTGGCTGAAGTGTGCTTGCTAAAGCATCAGCTGAAGTAATCATGAAGGTGAAGTAATTGGAAAAAACTAAAATGCTGAAAAGATGGCTGGAGATAGTGAAAGATAGCTGAAATGGGACTTTTGAAAAGTATTTATTAAGCTGAAGTGAGAAGTTGAAGGATGTAAAGCTCAAACTGGACTTTAAAGGTGCTGAAAGGATGAAAGGTTGAAGCGCAAACTGTGCTGCTGTCCGTGGTGCTGTCAGGAGGTGTGTGGACACCCACAACAGACTAATGAAAGCTCAAAGTGGAGTTAAAAGGTGCTGAAAGATTGCTGAAGATGGCTGAAAAATGGTTGTTGAAGAAGTATATATGAAGCTGAAATGAAGAGTTCAACCATTTAAAGCACAAATTGGTGTTTAAATGTAGTTAAAATGGTGGAAAGTTGAACTGAAATGTGCTTAAGATAGTGAAACATGGCTGAAAATGGCTGAAGTCTGCTTGCTGAAGCACCAGCCGAAGTAATCATGAAGCTGAAGTCAATAGTTAAAGGATTTACAGCTGAAAGTGAATATTAAAGGTGCTGAACTGGTTGAATGTAGAGCAAATGATTGTAAAAGGCAGAAAGAGCTGAAAAAGAGGTGAATTGGCAGCTGAAACACAGTCAATCATATAAGTGAGCAGCAAAGGACATGATGAGAGGACAGACAGAGGAGGAGAGATAGAGGAGGACATGTGGCCTCAAGGACAAGGAGGAGACAGGAGAAAAGGACAGAGACATATGTGGACTCATTAGGAGGACAAAACCAGGTGAGAAATCCATAATCTGGATCAATAAGACTGAATGTATGAGGTCAAAGGTCAGCTGGCTCCTAACAGCTGAGAGCACTCAGTGAGTTGTCATGACGACGGCCCCCACCTCAGCTGATAGGCACACAGAGTAGAGACCAGAGCTGCACTGTTCTCATCACTCTGCGCACCTCCCGAACAATTGTTCATTAAAAGAAAACTATAAGAGTTATCCAGATAATTTTTTCACCGTGAGCGCCAGGAGGGTCTGGGGAACGCAGGGATGTAATTTATTTTACTGTAATGCGAACAGAATTTAAATGGTGATGGGTTGAAAACACAGGAGAAATGCACTTTGGGCCCAGAGTCCAGAAGGCCTTTAGAATGGAGTTCAATGGAGGGCGTAGGTAGACTTTAGAGCAGCGTAGCTCAAAATCCGTAGCTCCCAGCTCCATTATCATCCAGGGTTCATTTGTAGCCAAGAAGATTTCCTCCGTTTTGATATATAATTTGTGTCTGTACGATAAACGGTGTAGGAGTTATGAGAGTTTGTTTGAGGAGTGAAAAAAGCTGAAAAATCAGAGTGTGAAACAGATATCCAAGTTTTAGTGATTTTTAACCTGGCATATCTCATAAACCATAAAAGATATCAAAATTCTGAATAGAAGATTTATAGCCCAGTCCCTTGTGATCGATTTAAACTTTGAATGGAGTCTCTAGCCCAAAGTATGCAGGAGAAGAAAGGTTTCAAAGGAGACCATGTTTTTGGAGGCTCTGCCAAGATTCCCCATTCATTCCTATGGAAAAATGGTGGGTCGAACAACCCTCGATATCTTAAAAAGTTTAATAGATACAGACAACAGGAGTCATAGCAGACATCTACAGGCCGAGCCGATCGATTTGATGTATGAACGGAGTCTGTGGGCCGAACGCTGCGAGAGGAGTAGGCGGACGACCGATGTTCACACCCCAGAGAAGAGGGAAAAACAATTCTATCACTAGAAAAAGCTGTTATTGCATAACAGCAAGTGTGAATGCTGTCATGCTAAATGATTGAAATAAAATGCTGAAAAGTGGCTGAAGATGGTTAAAAAAGGCAGAAATTTCTTTGTTGAATAAGTATTTATTAAGCTGAAGTGAAAAGTTGAAGGATTTAAAGCTGAAAGTGGAGTTAAAGGGTGCTGAAAGTCTGAAAGGTTGAACTGAAATGTGCTTAAGATTGCTGAAGATGGTTGAAAAGAGCTGAAACATGGTTGTTGAAGAAGTATATATGAAGGTGAAATGAAGAGTTCAACAATTTAAAGCACAAATTGCTGTTTAAATGTGCTTAAAATGGTGGAAAGTTGAACTGAAATGTGCTTAAGATTACTGAAGATGGCTGAAAAGGGCTGAAATATGGTTGTTGAAGCAGTATATATGAAGCTTAAGTCAGTAGTTGGAAGGATTTAAAGCTCAAACTGGTGTTTAAATGTAGTTAAAATGGTGGAAAGTTGAACTGAAATGTGCTTAAGATTACTGAAGATGGCTGAAAAGGGCTGAAATATGGTTGTTGAAGAAGTATATATGAAGCTTAAGTCAATAGTTGGAAGGATTTAAAGCACAAGCAGGTGTTTAAATGTAGTTAAAAAGGTGGAAAGCTGAACTGAAATGTGCTTAAGATCGCTGAAGATGGCTGGAAAGGGCTGAAATATGGTTGTTGAAGAAGTATATATGAAGCTTAAGTCAGTAGTTGGAAGGATTTAAAGCTCAAACTGGTGTTTAAATGTAGTTAAAATGGTGGAAAGTTTAACTTAAATGTGCTTAAGACAGTTCATCATGGCTGAAAATGGCTGAAGTCTGCTTCCTTAAGCACCAGCTGCAGTAATCATGAAGCTGAAGTAAATAGTTAAAGGATTTACAGCTGAAAGTGAATATTAAAGGTGCTGAACTGGTTGAATGTAGAAGTAATGATTGTAAAAGGCAGAAAGAGCTGAAAAGAGGTGAATTGGCAGCTTAAACACAGTCCATCATGTAAGTGAGCCACAAAGGACATGATGAGAGGACAGACAGAGGAGGAGAGATAGGGGAGGACATGTGGCCTGTTGTAATGAGATGGACAAGGAGGAGACAGGAGAAGAGGACAGAGGGACATGCCTGGACTCAATAGGAGGCCAAAACCAGGTGAGAAGTCCATGATCTGGATCAATAAAACTGAATGGATTAGGGCAAAGGTCAGCTGGCTCCTAACAGCTGAGAGCAGTCAGTGAGTTGTCATGACGACGGCCCCCACCTCAGCTGATAGGCACACAGAGAAGAGACCAGAGCTGCACTGTTCTCATCACTCTGCGCACCTCCCGAACAACTGTTCATTAAAAGAAAACTATAAGAGTTATCCAGATAATTTTTTCACCGTGAGCGCCAGGAGGGTCTGGGGAACGCAGGGATGTAATTTATTTTACTGTAATGCGAACAGAATTTAAATGGTGGCGGGTTGAAAACACAGGAGAAATGCACTTTGGGCCCAGAGTCCAGAAGGCCTTTAGAATGGAGTTCAATGGAGGGCGTAGGTAGACTTTAGAGCAGCGTAGCTCAAAATCCGTAGCTCCCAGCTCCATTATCATTCAGGGTTCATTTGTAGCCAAGAAGATTTCCTCCGTTTTGATATATAATTTGTGTCTGTACGATAAACGGTGTAGGAGTTATGAGAGTTTGTTTGAGGAGTGAAAAAAGCTGAAAAATCAGAGTGTGAAACAGATATCCAAGTTTTAGTGATTTTTAACCTGGCATATCTCATAAACCATAAAAGATATCAAAATTCTGAATAGAAGATTTATAGCCCAGTCCCTTGTGATCGATTTAAACTTTGAATGGAGTCTCTAGCCCAAAGTATGCAGGAGAAGAAAGGTTTCAAAGGAGACCATGTTTTTGGAGGCTCTGCCAAGATTCCCCATTCATTCCTATGGAGAAATGGTGGGTCGAACAACCCTCGATATCTTAAAAAGTTTAATAGATACAGACAACAGGAGTCATAGCAGACATCTACAGGCCGAGCCGATCGATTTGATGTATGAACGGAGTCTGTGGCCCGAACGCTGCGAGAGGAGTAGGCGGACGACCGATGTTCACACCCCAGAGAAGAGGGAAAAACAATTCTATCACTAGAAAAAGCTGTTATTGCATAACAGCATGTGTGAATGCTGTCATGCTGAATGATTGAAATAAAATGCTGAAAAGATGGCTGAAGATAGTGAAAGATAGCTGAAATGTGACTTTTGAAAAGTATTTATTAAGCTGAAATTAATTGTTTAAGTATTTATAGCTCTAACTGGAATTTAAAAGGTTGAAAGGTTGAAGTCCAAAAACCGCCGCTGTCCATGGTGCTGTCAGGAGGTGTGTGAACGCTCACAACAGACAAACAGTGCTGCTGTCCATGGTGCTGAAGGAAACAACAGATCGGACAGATAGAGTGCTGAAATGTGGTTGTTAAAGATTGTTTGGATATATTTCAAATGAAGTTATACTTGAACTACATGATTCTCAGTTTTAAGGGTCTGAAGTGGTGAAAAGTGGAATAAATCATTGTAAAAAGCAAAAGAAAAGCTGACACTGGTGAGAAAATATGATGAAACGATGAAAAGTTTAACTTAAATGTGCTTAATATAGTTGAAGAGGTTTGAAGACAGGTGCAATCTGCTAGTTGACAAAGTATTTATGCAGCTGAAGTTAACACTATTAGTCTTTAAAGCTCAAAACCTGAAACCTTCTGCTGAAGTCTTAGCACAAGTAGTAATTAAGTTTAATTCAATAGGAGAATAATCTCAAACTCAGTCTGACAATATTCAAAATGTGCATTTTTATTATTCTTTCTACAAAGCAGATCAGTGGAGTTTGTATAAGTAGAAATTAGACATTTTTAATCAAGGAAGCCATAGATTACATTGAAACTCAATAACATGTAAATGTAGTAACATGAATGACAATTTGAAAAATAAATGTGGCAGAAATTAATTTTATAACAATGGAACAAATTAGACTTTTTAGATTAACCAGAGTTTGATAACATTTCAGATTGAATAAATATAACACATCAAAGTAATATCACTATTAGAAAAAAAATAGCCATTTTAACAAAGAAAGCAGAACATCTGCAATTACAGCACAGATTTTAAACATTTTCTCCAAGAAAATGTGGCAATATCCAAAGCAAATATAATTTATATTAACATTATGACTGAAACATTCACAAGTACAATACAGTTTAACAGATATATTAAAAAATGTAAATAAAATAGTAGGAGAATCTAACTAAACAAAACAAACAAACAAAAAAAAAGGAGAATTCTCCACCCTAAAGAAAGCACTGGCTTTGTTTGATAAACGTAATCATATTAAATGCCAGCAATTATATGGAATAAAACATTGGAAAATCAAAAAGCTATTAATAGCACACACTCAAACAAACATGACCCTTTGTTGGGCATTAATAGTAATAAAAAAAATCACAGTTTAAATGGATATGTGGAGCCACATCCCATCAGACTTTTCTTTTGTGCTTCGATGTGGGTACACACAGTCTTTCATAGACCCAGCCCCACTGCAGATAATGATATTATTAGTGAAATCTATGAACACATAACCTGAGTTACCCCAGGTTGAACGTAAAACTACAAGACGACTCACATCTCTGGATGTGGCCTGTGTGACCTCCTCAGTAGTTGTGGGCATTTCAGAACTACTTTGAACACCCTGAGGATCATTGTCAATATATTTGGTCACATTATATTCTTTATATGATGTTTGTCTCTAACTGGGGTCTATATTAGTCCAGGTTAAGTGTATATATGTGTTTTCTACCTACATACCAGCAGATACCCCACACTTGAGCAGGACTCACACAAACATGTTCCAGGCTTTGCTAGCTTGGCCGTCTCTTCAGCTTCAACACTGTGATGCTGTGGTGGTTAACTGAATTGTGGACCTGCTGTTAGCTGCATTTGCAGTCTTTATGGTGGAAAATGCCAAATTTTGAAATGGCATTGCAATGTCCTATTTCATTTAGGCAATTTATTATTGTTAAGGCCTAAATATTAGGCACAGACAGCATCCAAAGATTAACATATGTATGTGTGAGTCCTGCTGGATGCTTTCTACAAATAATCAGTATAATTACTGTACTGTAATAATCATTTGTAATGATAATTATAAACATATCTATTATTCTTATAATATACAATAATAGCAACTGACACAAAATACTGTAAATATGTATATACACATACACATACAGACACATATATATGTAAATATATACATCTTATATATTCCATATGAATATACGGAATATGGACAATTGTTCACACCCCAACACACTCTGAAGATAAACAGAGTGTCTTCGGGTGGGTGGGCAGTCAAAGGAACCAAAGAGGAAGCTAACAGAAAAGGGAAAGCTAAAACCTTTACAACATTATAATTTCCTTTCAGGGGATTAATTGGTTTTTAATTTAATTGAATTCACTTGGCAAATATTAACTTTTAATTTATGTTATAAATATGCTTAATTAAATAATTATTTTATTATAATTGGCAGTTATTGTGATTCTTTCATTACTATTATTACTGCAAAACTAATTCTTTAACTATAAATAATATGGAACTATACTATAAAATATAATCTTTACAAAGATGGATGGTGTGAGCTGAGTTCAGTTTTGTTTTGGTGGTGGTCCAGTGTGGTGGTGCAGACTAGACAGTCTGAGAACATGTTGTCACAGTGGAGATGTACGGTGTGATCACCATGTGATGGTTTCCTTTTCCAGAGGCTGATCATCTGCTGCCTCCATGGACCAGTTCAGTCTCTGCTGCACACAGGAAGGTTGAGTCTTACTGAGAAGGCCTTTTGCTACACAGATGAGAGGAAGTTAGTCCAGAAACGTTGACTGGTCCTCAGCAACGTTTCCCTGCAGCAACATGGCTGGTCTCTGACTCAAGAGTCAGCACAGGTTACTCTTTTTAAGAGCTGGTGTCATGCAGGCATGAACATGGAACTGGTCCTGAGGAAAAGAAATGGATAAACACATTTTGGTATTAACTCAATTCATCTAAGACCACCAGCTGAAAGCCTGCATAGCACATGATAAATATATACCTTAAATGTGCTGCAGGTCCAGTCTTCTCCTGGCCAGTGCAGTTTCACACCCAGATGCTTTGGGAGTTTTGATGACAGTATTGATGATCAGGGTCGATGGTGGACTCACAGCAGAGGACGAGCTGATAAACACAAAGCAAATGGTCTTAGACGCTGTAATCAACAACATGGATGAATATATATTAATTACAATAATAATGAATAATTTCATTACCTTTTCTTCTACTGTGAGGAACCCAGGTCACTGGCAGGAGGAGGAGGAGTCTCTTAGTTCCGTAAAGTCTTGCTTCCTCTGTTGTTGTTGTGCAGCATGGCAGCATGATGTCAATGATCTTTCTCAGGCCCAGTCAGGTGGTCAGGTGAAGCTTCACAGGTGACATTTCCTCACCTACTTGAAGAAAGACTGGGATGGCAGCATGTAGAAGACTTCTCTGTGTGGTCCAGCAGTGGTGTCTCTTGTTTGCACCAATAGTTCATGAAGATGATGTAGAAGTGTGATGGTGTAGATCTTCTGCAGATGGTTGTGCTGGATGAAGTTGTCACAGAGGACACAGGAGAACATGTCTCCTGTCTGGAGTACACACGTCTAAAAAAGAAACTTCTAAACAAAAACATCTTTTCTGCCGGTAAAAACATCCTCGTGTCAAAGGTTTGCCCATTCAGCTCTAAGTACACACAAATAGTGCAGTGAAACTGTGAATAGCTGAATAAATCAGTGATGGTTCCTTTGACTGCCCACCCCACCCCCAACCCACCATGCCCTGCACCCTGTGGGTATCAGCTGGTATATCAATACACCAGAAAGCTCATGCTTTCTGGTGTGTTGATGTAGTTATTTTGAACAGCTTTAGTCCAGCTGCTGGATGTATACAAACCAGCAGCTGTACTGCATGGTAAGCCTTCTGGATGCTGCAAACAGTTGCTGGTATATGAAAAACCAGCAACTGTGCTGCAGTTGCTGCAGTACAGCTGCGTACCATGAGGTGCAGCGGCTGGTTTGTACAAAACCAGCCGCTGCACTGCATGGGAATTCTTCTGCATCCAGAAGGCTTACCATGTTTGGCCTGTGCATTTACCAACCCAAACCCAACCCACCCAGGTAAATGCACAGGCCAAAAATCTATTTCCATAATTATTTTCTACCATTAATTCTCTATCCATAAAGGTTCTGTACCATTAATTCTCTATCCATCAAAATTCTGTACCATTATTTCTGTTTCCATAAATATTCTGTACTATTATTTCTGTTTCCATAATTTCTCTGTACCATGATTTCTCTGTATTCATGATTTATTAAATTTTTGCACACTTTTCACTGATCTGTACACCAAAATACAAAGTAAAGTGTTTTTCAAATGAACGTCGTCTTTAAAACTCACCAGACATGTTCATGGTTCACTGGTGGAAACGATGCAGAACACCGGGTTATGGTAGCTCCAGTACGTCCTCATGACACCAGAATGGAGAATCTGCTGTGGCTGGGAAATGAAAACCAGATCGAGGAGTGTGTTCTTGTCTGTGGTGGCAGATGTGATCAGCTGTGTATAACCTTTAGACTGGAACAGCTCCAAAATGGGCTTGGGAGAAGTGGGTACCTGATTCTCATTGAAGTCGCCGCAAACAATTACAGGGTGACAGTCCATCGTCTCCAGTGCATCCAGAAGGCTTACCATGTTTTCCAGGAAGCGCCTCAAACTGTAGCTGGGGGGTCTGTACACCGCTGCGATCAGTGCCTGGACTGGAGCCTCAACCTTCAGAACTACAAACTCAAGATCAGTCACATTATGCAAATACTGTTTCTCATGCACCTGAATGTGGTTTCGCACATAAACAGCAACTCCACCGCCACATCTGCTGGCCATCTGAGGAAGGTTTGTGTACGACACGTGTCTGTTACGCTTGTACAAGGTGAATCCATCCAGCTGAAGAGTGTCTGCAACAAAGGAGCCCTGCAGGTGAGATTCGGTTAGACACAGTACATCGGCCAGACACAGTTCATGATGTCTCTTGATGTCATCGATGTGAGATGGCAGTCCCTCTGTGTTGTGATGGACGACGGTCAGAGTGTCAGGCCTGCTTACGGTTTCTCTCAGAGGAAGAAGAGGCATCATGTCATCCACACTGGCTTGTCTCATGGTCTGGATGGCTGCAGTAACTTCAGGGTTGGCGTAGATTTTCTTCTCATCCAAGTCCAACAGATAGAGTCCGCTGAGAGAAGTCACCCTGCTTAGAGCCACATAAGCCATGCCTGCTTCAAAGATCTTCTTCAAGGAAACTACAGCTGCATGTGTCGTTAAGCCTTGAGTTTTATGCACGGTACAAGAAAAGGCCAGCTTTACGGGGAACTGTCTACGTACCACTCCTTTCTGTTTCACAGTATCCTCTGCTCTCTCCACGTAAACCAGATCGTCAGATCCTGCAGGTCCACTACGTCTTCCAGCTGTTTGACTGTCCATTCTCAGCCCAAGCTTTGTGATGCGTTGATTCGTCTCAGAAGTAATCACCTTCATCAGAGTACCAAAGGCACCATTCACCAATCCTTTCTGTATGTCAATGTTTCTGGTGAGCATGACACGAGCTCCTTCCGCAAGTTTCAAGGTGTCAGGTAAATCATTGCGTCCTCCTTTGCTGGGTTTGTCTTGCCGTGTCATTCTTTGTGATCGAGAATCTTTCTGGAAGTCGTCTGCATCAATAGTGATGATGTCAGAAAATAACCGAGACAGCGTTGCTGAGTTGTGATCTTCAACCAACTTATTTGTGGGGAAAATGTGCAGAACATCGGTGGAACAAAGTTCTGGTTTAGTGATGGCTTGTGTCAGCAATTCTCTGTCAGACTCAGACAGTTCCTCATCTTTCTCCTTCACTCGAATCCTGTTCAGCATTTCTGCAAAGGCAACATCATCTTTCTGACGCATGATCTCAGTCAGGGTGATCATCTGAAAATGTTCCTGCCATAGGTCAATCTCAGATGGGTCGTGCACACAGAGAGGTTTAGACTGTCGTACTGGTGGCAGCTGATAAAAATCTCCAACAGCTAGGACTGACATTCCTCCAAAAGGTCTGTTATTACCCTTGATCTGTTTCAGTCTGGCATCCACATAAGCAAAAAGCTGCTTGGAAACCATAGAAATCTCATCAATGATAATGATCTCAGCATTGTACAGTTCAGCTCTGACTTCATCCAGTTTATTGCCAAGTCCTTGAATGGGAGGTTTTAAACTGCGAGGCAAGCGAAGGAGAGAATGCAACGTTGTTCCACCAATCCCGAAAGCTGCAGTTCCCGTAAATGCAGTGAGAAAAACAGTAGGGCTCGATATGTCGGCTTCCTCTGCATGTCTCGGCAGTCTGCTCAGTATCTTTGATGCTTCTGAGTGAATGCATTTAATCAGATGTGACTTTCCTGTTCCTGCACCACCGTTTACATAGAAGAAAAATGGCTCTTGATTGACAGAACAGACACGTTTCATGCACCAGTCTCTGATTGCGTAGAACACACAGGCCTGCTTCTGGTTCAGGTTCTGATACATTTGTCTGAGAACAGTTGGATCAATGGCAGGGGCTTGTCTGATTGCACTGAGTTCTGTTGCAGCATCAGACTGAGGACAAAGGTCAGGAACATTTTCCTGCTCATTTTCATTGATTAGCTCTCTTACCAGCAGGTCTTCATCACAATCCAACCTCACAACTTCAGATTCTGGAGCGAGATTACACCATTCATCGATCACAACGTTTCTGTTCTCCCCAAACTCCTCCAGTGCTTCTTCAATGGCCTCACTGTGTTTCTCGTACTTGTCTCTGTTGTGTTTGACAATGTTCTTCACATAGACAGAATGGTTTGATCCGGGTAGCACCACCCATCCAGAAGAGTAGAAAGACTGATATGTAGGAAAGTTTCTTTTTAATTCCTGCTCTGATCTGTGAGGAAGGTACAGTCTCAGTAATCTCTCATGAAATTCTTCAGGATGCTTTTCCTTTGAACAGTGGTAATATCTGATGATAGCTGGTTTATCATTTTTACGCTGTTGAACATATCCTAGTCCATTGAGCAGTGGAAAGACATCGTCCTTTTTAGCATTTTCACTCTTGACAAATCTGCAGTTAGCAGCAAAATCAGCCAAGCACATCTCCTCATACTCTGGTCTCTCTGGTCTGGCTTTGTACTTGTCATTCAAACTTGTCATCCAGACGTCACAAGATTCTGGTGGAATTTCCTCCAAGAATGCTATGGAACGACTCATTTTACAGCAGTTTTCTTCTGTGGGAACAAAAATTGTGCTTCGTGAAGACTTTTTCATTTTTATTCCACATGCACGAGTCACACACTCCTGAGCACTGACTTCTCTTTTCTTTGAGTAAGCTTGCATGACGGCTCGCATCTCATCACACTCATTGACATGATCTCTGTCTGCGTTCTGTAACATATCTGTCAAGTAGTTTGAAAGATTTGTCTCCTGTTTTGTAATATATTTACAGAGATACTCCACACAGGAATAAGCATTGACAATATATGAAACGTCAATGTTAGCATCCCAAGCTTTCAGCAGATGTGGGTTGTAACCATTAATCCAGCAGTCTTTGGGATCACGTTTCAGGTGGACGGCAATCTTTTTGTTCATCAAATGAAGACATCCTTCATATTCTTGCAGCGTCAGGTTGCAACGAACCAGGATCTGTTGTAAAGTCAAGGAAGCAATTTCAGGTTCATTAAGCAGGTCCATGAGAGGCTTCAGTTTCTCTTTGGCAGCGTTAATGTCTCCTTCTTCATCAGGTCTCACAATCATGGTTTTTCTGCAGGGCGGCTTTGGAAAACCAAACCGACAACCAGAGTTTACACTCTTGAAACAGGTTCTTGTGTGGTTCCTACTGTGTTTCTGGAGCTCACTCACTTTCCTGTACAGTTCAGGTTGTGTGTCTGGGTCAGGCAGCTGGGCTGAGATGTATTTATCAATGAAATCACAGATAGTTTGATCATCATTCACATCAAGTTCTACAGCATCCTTTACCCAGACGAGACCATGTATGTGTGGACTTCCTCTGTGTTGGAACTCTAGTCTGTAGAAAAAATCGATAATTTCTCCCAGAGGTTGTGAAGGAGAGAGAAGCAGGTCTCTGAACAGTGCTTCAATGCGCTTATCAAACATACGCATGGATGTGACAGGGTTGGATCTGAGAATTTCACTTTTTTCTGACCAGTTTAGAGCTTCAAAATCTACGTGTTCACCTTGCTGTCTCTTTATAGCTGTTATCACTTCAGGCCATCTGAATTCAGCAGCAGAAAAAGTCAGAAAGAACGTAGGAGTTCCCAACTGTCTGATCATGGCAAAAAGGTCTTTGGAGGTTCTTTCCCAGTATGCAGGAGTTCCTCTTAGTGGGATCATGAATCTGACTGCATCTTTATTTCTCACCAGCTTCTGAACTTCTGTTCTGTCCTGTAACATGGCTGAGTTTATTTCTCTTCCATCTCTGGTTTTTGTTTTTCCTTTTCTTAACTGTACCATCATGCTGGAATTGGCCAAGTGAATTTCAGTGACAAATTGTGCAAAGAACAGATAATTAGGATCTCTAGCAAACCGCTCATCAATGTGGAAAAGTCTGGACTTGAAATATCCACTAGGTGTGACATATGTTTCTCGAGCTTCATCTATGGTGTTCTGACCCGTAGGAAATTGGCAGGGAAACGCTATGGCTTCGAGTTTTGGTGTTTTGAAAAAGCTGACTGGATCATTTCTTTCTGCTGGAGCAACACAGTAGATGCTATCGGTGTAACCGAGAATCTCATCTGATATGTCAACAGGCTGAAGACACGATTCTATAGCAAAACCTCCATTTGGCAGCTCATCTGGTTCTGCATCATCTCTGTGTTCCGCTTCAGTGTCACTCTGCATGTCCTGATCACTTTGAGGCTCATTTTCTGCATCACACAGTGCATCTTTCTCAATCATGTCAATCTCCAGCAAATCAGCTTCATCATAGTCATCCTCTCCCATGCTTACATCATCATCATCATCATCGTCTGCATCAGGAAGTGTTGGATCACAGAGTTCAGCTTCGTCTCGGATAGTAATATCCTGATACTGGGGATGGACCTGCTTCAGCTTGAGAAGTGCTTGAACAAGTTTGGACCAGGTGACAGACTGAAAGAGCTGGTGGCCTTTATAAGACAGACGTCTTTTCAGTTTTACTCGTAAAACTTGAGACTCAGAACGTAGTCTAGGTAGCATGTTAATTGTCTCATTAACTTCTGATGGAACACACACCACATTTCCACGTATGAGTCTTTGTCTGCCTTTAGGAAGAGGAATGATCTTGGCAAACGGTATGCACTTTGCTATCAGATGTCTCTCCAAGATGTTTAGATCACACAGTTCAGGTGGAATCTTACGGAGTTGAAGGTTATTTGCTGCAGAAAGTCTTGGCATGTTTCCTTTTTTAAGATGTTCATGGCATGTGTGACAAACCCACTCTTTCTTTCTCTCATTGGGCACAGAGCACTGCTCATTTATACAGGATTCATCACAAACATGTACATACTTTCCTGTCAGGCATTGTGCAACTACTTCTGGATTTTTCTTATAATTTGATCTTTTGCAAACTTTGACTTGGTTGGGAAAAGATGCTTTTTCACATGAAGAACAAACAAAGGTGGGACCTGCTTTTATGTTTGATCTGAAAACAGATATTGCTTCATTGATCAAACTGTTCTCTGGCTCACTCTGGTTCTGCTCTACGATCTGATTTATTCTGGTCTCTGGTTCAGTTTCTACATTGTGAGTTTGTCTGTTCATTCGTCTGTATTTTCTTTTTACATTCATAGCACATCTGATCTTATGCATCACTCTAAAAGAATGATTGTTATTGTATCTGTCTCTCATCAGTTGTTTCATCACTTGTTTGTGTCTGAGTCTGAATAATCTGTCATTTTCATAACGTTGGGTAATATAGGTTTTCTGACTGTCTCGAAATTCGTTACTTTGTCTGTAACGACTTCTGATATATGTTTTTTGTTTGTGTTGAAACACCTCATTTAGTCTGTAAGAATTTCTGATAAATGATCTTTGTTTCTCTCTAAATTCAGGATTATGTTTATATTGATTTCTAATGTACTGAGTTTTCTTCTGTCTAATGTTAGTGTTTTGATATCTCTTGGTAGAATAACATTTTTTCTTAGCTCTATACAGTTCATTAGAAAAATATAGTTGCCTCTCTTTCTGATTTTTATCAACTTTTTGTTGTCTCAGTTTTTCTGTAATTAATAGTCTCCTTTTCATTTTTCTTCTTTTGTGTTTAGAAAATTTTGACAATTTACAGGAAATTTGTAACAGTGCAGCATCAGAACAATCTTTACCAGGTCTGTTTATGATTTTGGAAGAAACATTTGTTTCACAATGAATGGTAGCACTAGCTGAAAATGAAGTAATGTCACTCTGTTCTGGTTCAACACACATAACAGGAGATTGTGTCACAGGTTCACTGGATCTATTCGCTACATCAGTAGAAATCTCAGTGATGGGGATCAATACTTGAGCTGTCACGGTTGATTCTTTTGAAAGACAGTCCTGTGTTGGAAAAGATCCCACCTCAGTGTCAGGTTGTTCAACAGCTTTAATGTGAGTGTTTGTATAAATGTTCTCAGACTGATCAATGGCTGTACATGTGTCTGATTCATCCACAGTTTCATGCACCAAAGTTGGTGTATCAACAGGTGTTGGTCTGCTTTCTCTGTCTGGTTCAGCATTTTCCAGGCTGGATGAGTTTTCCATGTAAAACGACAGGGGCTTGAGCTCATATTCACGATGTAATGGCATGTGAAATCTATTATAGATTAATTTGATCCGGTTGATCAGGTCAGTCAGACGTGTAAATATCAGCATTATAGCGCTCCCAATGTTGTAAATTCCTGGTGGTACTGGCAGTCCATGTTTGGTTCTTCGATGTGGGTCAAAAAAGCCGAAACGACCATCAGTAGTTCGAAAAACTGCAATCGATAACCCGCCCATGATGAGCACTGCATACTGTATATCTGAAGACAAACGGCTCAGTCCGGTCTCAAGACTCTGAAGACCACATACACCTCCAAAGTTCCCATAATAAGATGGCTGAGTCAGGTCTACGTGGTATTTAGTCTTTCGTGCTTTTACTTGTTCAGGTAATTCATCTGTAGCAAGATAGGCATTACCAGGAAACCTCTGTATGATCTGTCGGTACAGTCCATCACCTTTATCCAAAACACGTTGAAGATCTGCTCTGGTAACGTTTTCATCCTCATGGAGAAACGACAGAAACATCAAACTGTTTGCTACACATTGTTTGTTTCTAGATTTAACTCCATATCTGACTGAATCCTGACTCCTTGGAGCACACACTCGTGTCACAGATGGTTGAGGTTCCACGTTTACTCTGCGTTCATGAGATGGTCCAGCTGCATCAAGTCCTCTCTTCAGAACGTCAGCATAAGATACCCGTGGTACACTCTGGTTTACCTGGTGTTTAGAAGCATCATGCTGGGGAGTATTCATGACAGTTTTACCATCAGAAGCTGGTGGTGAAGTGGAGGAACTGGTCTGATGTCTGCTGTTTATTTGCTGAGCACTAGAAGACTCTACAACAGGCGTATTATTTCTGGGATTTCCTCTCTTTACCATGTCAGCATAAGAAATCTGTGGCTGTGTCTGATTTATCTGCTGTGTAGCTGAGACGTGTGATACACTGGGAGCATTGCTTTGTGATCCGTTCATACCTGTATTTCCATCAGAAACCAGAACTGCAGGTGGAGATCTCTCAGTGGATGGCACAGACACGTTTACCTGGTTGGTGCTCTGAGAAGTGATACCTGCTTGTTCACCTTTTCCTTCTTTCTGCTCCTTCCATCTGCGTTTCTGAGCTTGAGACTTCTGGTTACGTCTTGGCATTGTTGTTCTTCAAATCCACAAATTTAAGACAAGTAAATATTCAGGTTTTATTTTCAAACGCTTGTGCTACTTGCAATATACTGAAAGGTTTCTCTCAGTATTTATTCAAAAATTATACCAGTAAATATAATGTTTAGGCTTCACAGTCGGCTAGTATTTTATCAGTTGACCCAAAACTATTAAAACAGTTGTGTTATAAAGTTTATGGGTGTGAATAATCAACTAGGTTTTCACTTGAAAATAATCTGATATGCACCAACTCTTAAAGGGAAATGTAATCACTGCAAGAACACCCCAAAATATTTACTGTTCAAACTGTAAATTAACCAAGTTCTTTGTCCTTAAATCTTAAAAAATTATTCTGAATTAGATGAATAAGCTAGAATCTGTTAAACTAAACCGGTAACTTTTACTAGGAGAGGTTTTACAAAGAATTAATACCCAGAAATATATAGAGATCAGTTACGTCAGATGTTACACCAGATTACTTCTTTGGTTTTATGCTACTCTTAGTTTTGCCAATAGATAGAACTGTATGAATTTAATAATGTTTTAGATATGACACTAAGCTCTAGTCAGATCTGTGACTGTTTTATATCGACTTTTATGACGCAAATCTGGAACGCAGCACCAGCAGTGACAGTGGCGGGACGAAGATGGCTTCTGGTCTCTGGCTTCCTCTCCTCGTCAGTTCAGCTCAGGACAGACAGCAGACTGCTTCTCCAATGCTGGATGTGGTCTTTTATAGCAAGACGTTAACAAACCTGCAGTGAGTTCAGTGGCAGCTGCACAGGAGCTGATTCTCTGGAAATAAACACACTCCAGGAACGTCTAGTGGTTATCTTTTACTTTTATTTATATATTTTAACACAAATAAACTTTAACTGTGTGCAGCACAAATACTTACAGCTCACAAACCTTCAGTTAGTCCAGAATGAGGATCAGCAACAAACTGAGATAAATGACAGTGCTCTGGATTTTACTATAATCCAATTAGGATTTTTGTAGATTTGTCTCAACAGTGAACTATAAATTACTGTATTAAGTGCTGTATTAAAGATGTGTTACTTGGAGATCAATAAGTACAGCTGATCTCTATCAAATGAACAAAATGATATAAAGTATGGAATATCTCTGAAGTCAATCCAAATTTTCTGTGTATGTAGTAAATTTGTACAGAATATTATTTAAAATAATGTTCTTTTTCTTTGGTCCACTGAATGTTAAATGTTTGTCAGATCTGAATGTATATGATGTATAGCAATGCTTTCTAGTTAAATTAGTTGTTTCCAATTCTAAGTGCAAGGGTGCAGGATAGGACAGAACAGCGGAGAGATAGAGCGTGAGGGCGGAGATGCTCTCAGGATTAGAACAGATAGATCTCACCAGGAATTCTACACTGCTGAGAGTTTATATGCAAATATCAGAAAGTCCAAAAATAGAGTCCAATAAGACAGAAGATAAGATATCAAGTTTCTTGTAATCAATCTCCAAACAATCAATTCTTGTAAAAAGGTTCAAAAACAGGTTTCATGTGTGGTGGGCCTTGTTGCCCTAGACAGATCAGGGATAGATGGGATACAAGACAGAGGGTGGGCCTTGTTGCCCTAGATAGAGCAGGGATAGATGGGATACAAGACAGAGGGTGGGCCTTGTTGCCCTAGATAGAGCAGGGATAGATGGGATACAAGATAGAGGGTGGGCCTTGTTGCCCTAGATAGAGCAGGGATAGATGGGATACAAGATAGAGTCCAATAATTAGATAGATATGCACTAGAGTGACAGGAAAGATAGAGCGTCCAATAATGATAGAGGTAGATGGGGAGGGGAAGAGAGGTGGAGGACACAGGACACCTGAAAGACACAGAAAACATTGATTAGACATTGTTTAACTCAACTCAATGAAACACAATCTAATCTGGAGACGCTTTAACTATCTTAAATATAAAACAAAGTCTCCTTATTAAAAAAATCACTAATTTTCCTGTAAAACTGTTTGCAGTAAGATCAGAATGGGTAGTTTTTTAAAGGCAGCTTTGGTTCACTAGCATCAGGATTCTAACAAACATCTTTATATAAATGTTCTGAAAGTTGTTTTGCACTTTTTTCTGTATATATTATCTGGCAAAATCATATTTCTCATTATTTGTTTCAGTTTCAGAAAGGCCACATGAAACTAACTCCATGTGTAGGTTTATTAAGCTGTGGGTTTAGTAACAGGTCTGTAATGACTGAAGGCTGCAGATGATCAATCATCCACATTACACATAAAATATAAAATTACATCCAAGATCTTCAAATGAAGAGAAAGCTGAAAGAAAAACCAAGTTTAATAAATCTCTGTGCAGCACTACTTCCAGCGGTTTGTGTGAAAATAAGTGGCATCATGAAACGTAGAACCCACTCAGACCCTCTGACTTGTTCTACATCAGGGCTGCTGGTTCAGGCCTACGAAGGCTGCAGTCCTGCAGGTTTTCAGTGTTTCCTGCTCCAACACACCAGACTACTGACATGGATCCAACACAACAACTCAGTCAGGTGTGTTGGAGCAGGGAGACTTTAAAACCTGCAGGACTGCTGCCCTCATAGGACCAAACTGTGTAGTCCTGGTCTACATGAACCAGATCAGTCCAGAACCAAACACAGGTGATCACTGCAGATTCTAGTCTAGGTAGATCTGAACTTTCTCTGATGTCATGCAGACCAGGAAACAAGTTCACCACACAGCAACTGCAGTTTCTAGACCAGAACAATCCAGCTGTTCTGGTCCAGTCCCACCTCTGGCTGACAGGACTCACCTGCTCTCTCCTGATCCAACAGCTGATTAACTCAGATGGAGACTTCATGTTTACATGTTACTGATGACAGAGCTTAAACTGACCATCACACATCATGAATGAGCAGAGAGAAAACATCAGAACTGCAGGTGTTCTGTAACATGATGATCCATGTTTCAGCTCCTGGATGTGGTCTGAGAGGAAGAGTCAGCAGCTGCTTATTGGTCTGATTCATTTATTAAATGTAGGAACCAGGATGAAGCTGGAACACACGGATCATAATAAAGTGTCATAATTACATGAACACATGCTGCTTTCTGGCTGTGGTCATTAAATCCATTAAACGGGACCTAACAGGAAGTTCCAACTGGAAACTGTCGGCTTTATACTGGTGGACTCCGCCCACTGCTGCTGGACCAGGTCTGATCCATGTACATGTAGAACAGCTCGTCTCTCATGTCTGACTTCAGTTTAATGTTTCTAGATGTGTTTTTATTAACACGTATGTAGGAACTCACCTGGTCAGCAGGACTGATCAATAACAATATTTAACTTAAGCAGAATGAAAAGGTTTAAATGTGAAACCCTCATACATTCAGTCATGTGATGGACTCAACCTCCATCTACTATAAACACTTACCAGACACGCAGGAATCCTGAAACCCGTTCTCTCGGGAGTCTGATAAGAGAAACAGAGAAGTTAGTTCACTGCCAGAAACCATCAAAAGATCATCTGATCTCACAGCTGACTGCTTCTGCTCTGGTCTCAACAGGATGAGCTTTGATCCAGACTTTTCTGGACTTTAACTTGCTGGTAGAAGATCAATTCAGAGGCTGGAAGCTTCATGATCAAAGATAAAAATATCATGTCCTCTTTCTACAAGGTGACATCAGTCCTGCTGCTGATCTATACAGAAGTGATCAGAGGTCAGAACGAAAGCAGAGCAGCAGCAGATCAGCTGTGAAACATCTTGAATGACGACGGATGTTCCAGTTCATGGATCCAGTCTGAGAGGACCAGGTCTGCTGGTCTGGATGTTAACCAGCTGCACGTCTCAGAGGCTCCAAGTGTTTATGGTCCAGATATAAAATAACAGCTGTAGATGTTCTACATCTTCTGAACTAAAAGCTTTCCAGGAACATGTCAGGATCCTCAGAGAAACATCTGTTTACATGTGAAACATGAACATCTGTGGTGGAAGCTGCTTGGTTCTCTATAAGCTGCTGGACTAATTATTAATGTTTATAGCTCATTCCTGTAGTTTAAGAAGAAACATGAATGTGACTGAACTGAACAGACATGAGCAGATGAACACGAGACTGTATGAGCTGATGGTGGCCGACATGTCTGTGTTCCTACAATCACTGAAAGATGATAAAACTGTCCAGCTCCACTACAGATGTTCAATCCTCCACTTTACAGGAACTCATCTAAACTTTACTGACTCTCCTCTGAGGCGTCTGATACGAGTTATGTAAGAATACAGGAACATTGCGTGTTTCATACATGATCATACGTACCGCAGCAGAAGCACAGGAAGCAGCCAACAATCTCTCAGCCTGAGAAAAGAGACGACAGGTTAGTTATCAGATCCATCTGTTCTGGTTAAAATCGGTAAACAGCTGTGGAGGTAAAACAGCTTTTCAACTACTAAGATAAACTGTATTTGCTGGTCTGTAGCTGCTGGTGTGTTTGTGTTTAAAACTTTAATACTGTGTACTGTTGGGGAAACAATGACTTAACTAAAAACCCATGACAATAATCAATAATCATATTTTTCTACAAACAGCAGAAAACTGAAGTTGCACTTAAATTAACCTGAATATTTTCTTTATTTTCCATCTTGATGTCTCGTCCCTGAGAACCATAACATCACGTTTGCTGGTAAATAAAACAGGATTCATCATCTTTAAATGAGGCCAAAGTGTCTTTAGGAGCCACTGAAGCAGAATGCAGCAGCATTACAGAGACATTATTTACTGGACATGATGAGGACAGTCGTGTCTGTAATCTTCTAGAAAAAACCTGTGATGCTTTCATTAGTGTCCAGTAAAGTCAGACATTTCTTCTGTGTGATTTTAAGTAAACAAAGCAGTGAAATGATCTACTGTAGAGCTCCATCCAGCTCCTTGAATCAGTGTTTATGGCTGAAAGAGTCTCAGAGGGAGACCTCATATCTGTTAAATCCAGCCAGCAGCAGAGAACTGGACCAGTCTGATCAGGTCTGAGTTCAGGAAGCACACAGTGTGTTAACATGTAGAAACCTGAGAAGAAGAAATGTTTAAATCTGCTGCTCTACCATCACCTGGACGGAGGAGGAAGATGTCTGTATGACCGCTAGTTAAATCTCATGTCAGAAATCTAAAGCAGCTTTTAAAACAAACACCTGATGTGATGATAAAGTAAAACTGAATCATTTATCTTCCTCTTCCACCTTCATCCAGGTATATTCTGCTTCACGTCTGATCTGTTCCTGTTCAGACTGACTGAACAAACATCCTGCTCTCCTCCTAAAACTGAACCTTCCTCAGTAAAAACCTGTAATCTGTGATTGTCACTGCTTGTTTTCAGCTTGCTGTGAAACAGAAATGTCAGTCAAAGCTCATCCAGGTGTCTCATTGTGGGTCTGTCTGTGTTACCTGACAGAGTTTCCTCCAGGTGAGGAGAGTCTGGCTTCAGCAGATCACCTGGACCAGCTCAGCTCAGAGAGTCAGAGGATAAATCTTCATGTTTAAGTTTAGAAGTGAATCTACAGTTTAGGCCTGAGTCAGTCTGGCTGATCACATGATGGTGGATTTGCTGAGTCATGTCTCACTTTGTAAAGTCAACACGTGTTAGTTACTCTGATTACTGGTTACTGGGTCTGGTTACTCTGAGCTGGTAGTGATGTCAGCATTACGTCTGTTTCTATTGGCTGAGATTTTATAGGGGTTCTTTCACAGCAAACCAAATACAGGCATTAAAATCCAGGATCAGGAATTTCTCCCAGAAGAAAGATGAATTCAGGAGAACATATGTGGATAAAAAAAGAGATTTTCTGTGTGAGATCATCTTCTGCTCTCTGGAGATGGTTGGCTTTATAAAATACCTGATCAGCTTCCAGCATCCTGACCACCACACACCCTGAGTTTTCCACATCTAGACTGGTTTGTAGTTTTACTTGTGATACCAGGATGTAAAAAATTATCTTAACATACAAAATGAACAGGCTGACTGATCAGAACATATTTTTCTCTGAAGACGTCATCCAGCTTTACTCCATGAAACTGAACACTTCTTCCATCACATTTAACTCCATTCAGGCCATCAGGACCTAGTGGATTTAACAGTCCTGGTAAAACAAAGTCCACTCTTTCATTTCTAAAGTTTAACATATCAGGACAGGATCAATGTGACTTGTTTTTCATCAGATTTAATGTTTCTGTTCATTAAATAACAGCATGGTTAGAGATGTGTATTTTTTTATCTGATGGTGTATTAACTTCATTTTCAGAGCTGGTGAGGACCAGATAATTTCTCATTATGTCCTGATAAATTACACCTGTGAACTGGAAGAGTCTGGACTGTCTGCTTTACATGACTGTAAAATCCTGCTAACATGACATGAACATGTTTAAAGCTGCGGTTTCTTCTGGTTGTTTTAGAGTCAGGAACCTCAGAAACACTAAATCTCTTCTGATGCTGGTTTTATAGCTGCAGCTACTACAATATGTATTAATAAATAGTTTACTGGTGATTATTAAGTCATTTCTCAGTCTGAATTTATTTTAATTTTTTCCTAAACCATGTGACAACAACCAGTGAAAACCACTGCTTTAAATCAGTTTGTACTTACCAAACAGTCGATAAACAGCAGAAGTTTAACTCGCTAGTCTGAGAAAAACAGAGAAACAGTTTATTATCTGAGCGGAGAGAAGTCAGTCTGCCAGAACTCCAGCACACACACACACACACACACACAATACTGATGATACCACATTTCCATTTTATTTTGTGGTAAAATCCTCAATGCAGCTAATTTCTAAAACACCAGATAATGAGCAGGTCCTCTCAGGACATTTTTAATGATACAGTCCAGTTCAGTTTAAATATAGTATCCAGTTCAAACTGTTCTGCTGTATGAAGAGTCCAGTTTAACTGTACCAGTTTCACTTAAACAAGTTCTTACAGAATAATAACCTGACCATAAATAATAATAATTTAAAAAAAAAGTCACTCAAGCAGTCATTTCATTTCTATGTAGAGTAGTATGTTAAAAGTCATGTGGACATAAAATCAGTGATAAATACAAGGAATTAATTTTCCACCAGGTCAATCTGATGTATGTCTCACCTTTATTCTGGTTTCAGTAAAAATCCTTATACCCGTCCATGGAACCAGAGAAAAAAAATCTAATCTCTCCTTTTGGTCCCTATCAGCTTAACAGTTAACTCAGCTACAACATTAAAAACTTTTAAGCTGTGCATATTAAACCTTTTAAGTGAGAATGACAGTTTTTTGACTGATTAGTCCATCCAGACAGGCTAGCATTAGCAGTTAGCTGTATATGAATCCCTCAGACAAAACACACCTAATTATCTACAGCTCAGGTTTAACAGACAGCTAGCAGTTAGCATAATGCTAATCGCTACCTTACTGTACAAGCCTAGTTACTATAAGTGGGATAATAACGGGTTTCGTTGCTTTCTCCCTTGCTGCCATTAGCCAGGTCATTTAACTTCGTCACTGTGGTTAAAGGATAAATAAATCTGGTGGCCCATTGGTTTGTTTGAATTCGTTTGAAGTTTAACAAAAGCTAAAGACATTTTTATGGTGTTAAAATTAGCCGTTAGCAGCCGTTAGCGTTAGCAACGCGAACGGTTAGCTAGCTTCAGACTGTTAAAATATACTTGTTCATATGGCTAATTTCGATTATTCTTTGGCTGATTTTGCATCGTTTACCATTCAAAAACAACCCTGGACATGTTAGAAGATGCTTAAACGTGTTTACAGTTCGTAAATGAATCATTTAACCGAGGGACAATAGATATTAATCTCCGCTAGCGTGACGAAGCAAAATGGATGTACTTCCGGTCCGTTTCGATTAATACAGTTAAAATAGTAATTAATTTCGGTCGTTCTTGGACTGATTTTACTTCGCTTACAGTTCATCAACATCTCAGGACATGTCTGGGGACGTTTACAGCTGTTTATAGTTCAAATATTAATAATTTAATCCAGAGACAAATGCCGTGTACTCACCGTCTGACGAAGCCAGCAAAAGAGGAAGAGAGAGCGTAGCGCGAGGGCCTAGAAACGCTGTGGTGAGTTCACGTGAAGTCAGGAATTCCAGTGCTTAATTGAAAACAGTGTAAAATATAAATAAGTTAAGTTCTCAAACATATCAGCCCGCTAACTATCAATGTTTTCTATGTAATATAGACAGATTTATTACAATTACAACTGTAATTAAGATGATTACAGTGTGATAGTAAAGCCATTGTAAGGTGCCTGAACACCCTTCAGTCCTTGATTTTCTCTTTAAAACTAAACATTTCACATGTTAATAGTTGCATCAGTGAATAAGAAAATGGATTTTTCAACTGTTGTGTTAATAATTAAATGGTTTTTCACAGAAAACCTCTGTATATTATTCATGTGTGGATATTGTTATGGTACATAAGTCAGCCATTACTCTATCACAACTGATAATGCTTTGCCTTTCAGGATTTCCATGAATTAATTTTATCAGTTGAAGCCATGAAAGATGATGGCTGGTTAACAACTACAACATAGTGGTAGCTGGCTTTGCTTAGCTTTGCAGCTAAAGAGGAACTCCATGAATCAGACTAAATTTAACTAAATTACTATGTAAGATGTCCAAAACATTTTTTTTTAAGGAAAGAACAGACTTCAATAATTCTAAAGTTCTAGTGAAATCTGATAAAGGTGCCAAAACACTCTAAAGTAATTTTATAAATCAATCACTGTAAGAAAGTAGACAGATAATTGGTGTTTAGGTCAGAGACTGTGCTGAATGGGCTTATTGAAAGCTAAGAAGAAGAAGAAGAACTTTGGTCTATAGTTTGTGAAATGTGTGTGTTAGGGCCAAAGAGAAGTAACTGAAAAGTTTAGCTGAAGCTGAAGTCAATAGTTAAAATATTTAAAGCTTAAACCTAATATTATTAAAATATTATATAGAAAAAGCTGAACTGAACGATCGAACTGAAATGCTGAAAAGTGGCTGAAGATGGTTAAAAAGGCTGAAATGTCTTTGTTGAATAAGTATGTATTAAGCTGAAGTGAAAAGTTGAAGGATTTAATTAAAGCTCAAAGTGGAGTTAAAAGGTGCTGAAAGGCTGAAAGGTTGAACTGGAATGTGCTTAAGATTGCTGAAGATGGCTGAAAAGGGCTGAAATATGGTTGTTGAAGAAGTATATATGAAGCTTAAGTCAGTAGTTGGAAGGATTTAAAGCACAAGCAGGTGTTTAAATGTAGTTAAAAAGGTGGAAAGCTGAACTGAAATGTGCTTAAGATCGCTGAAGATGGCTGAAAATGGCTGAAATATGGTTGTTGAAGAAGTATATATGAAGCTTAAGTCAGTAGTTGGAAGGATTTAAAGCTCAAACTGGTGTTTAAATGTAGTTAAAATGGTGGAAAGTTGAACTGAAATGTGCTTAAGATTACTCAAGATGGCTGAAAATGGCTGAAATATGGTTGTTGAAGAAGTATATATGAAGCTTAAGTCAGTAGTTGGAAGGATTTAAAGCTCAAACAGGTGTTTAAATGTAATTAAAATGGTGGAAAGTTGAACTGAAATGTGCTTAAGATAGTTCAACATGGCTGAAAAGGGCTGAATTATGGTTGTTGAAGCAGTTTATATGAAGCTTAAGTCAGTAGTTGGAAGGATTTAAAGCTCAAGCAGGTGTTTAAATGTAGTTAAAATGGTGGAAAGTTGAACTGAAATGTGCTTAAGATAGTTCAACATGGCTGAAAAGGGCTGAATTATGGTTGTTGAAGAAGTATATATGAAGATGAAGTCAATAGTTGGAAGGATTTAAAGCACAAGCAGGTGTTTAAATGTAGTTAAAATGGTGGAAAGTTGAACTGAAATGTGCTTAAGATAGTTTAACATGGCTGAAAATGGCTGAAGTCTGCTTGCTGAAGCACCAGCTGAAGTAATCATGTAGCTGAAGTCAATAGTTAAAGGATTTAAAGCTGAAAGTGAATGTTAAAGGTGCTGAACTGGTTGAATGTAGAAGAAATTATTGTAAAAGGCAGAAAGAGCTGAAACAGAGTTGAATTGGCAGCTGAAACACAGTCCATCATGTAAGTGAGCAGCAAAGGACATGATGAAAGGACAGAGGAGGACATGTGGCCTGTTGTCATGAGAAGGAGAAGGAGGAGACAGGAGAGGGGGACAGAGAGACATACCTGGACTTATTAGGATGACCAATCCAGGTGAAAAGTCCATCATCTGGATCAATAGGACTGAATGAATTAGGTGAAAGGTCAGCTGCCTGCTCACAGCTGAGAGCACTCAGTGAGTCGTCATGACAACGGCCCCTCACTTAACTGACAAGCAGAGAGCAGAACTGCACTTGCGCACCTCCTGAACAACTGTTCATTAAAAGAAAACTATGAGAGTTATCCAAATAATTTTTTTGCCGTGAGCGCCAGGAGGGTCTGGGGAACGCAGGGATGTGGTTTATTTTACTGTAATGTGAACAGAATTTAAATGGTGACAAGTTAAAAACACATGAGAAATGCATTTTCCTCTTAGAATCCAGATTTGAATGGAAGTCTATGGGAGCAAAAGTAGACTTTTCCTCGCTTGGAGAGGCATAGCTCGAGATCTGTAAATCCCAGCTCTGTCATTCTTGGTTCTGCTCGAAGCCAACTTAAATTCCTCCGTTTTGATGTATAATTTATGTCTCTACAATGAAAGGTGTGGGAGTTATGAGAATTTGTTTGGAGTAGTGGAACAGGCTGAAAGGTTAGAGTGGGGGCTAGAGTGGGAGAGAGTGGAATGAACATTCTAAAAGTTATTGATTTTTAAACTGCCACAAATCAATAACGCTGAAAGATATCAAAAAGTTGAATACAAGTTTAATAGCCCAATCCCTTGTGAGTTGTTTAAAGTTTGAATGGTGTTTCTAGCTGAAAGTATGTAGAAGTAGTAGGAGTTGAAAGAGGTGGAAGTTTTGAAGCAGTTGAAGGCTGAAGAGCTGAAATGCCATTCATTTCAATGGGAGCAGAAAATCAATAAATGATCAATAACTTGAAAAGTTGAACAGATATCAAAAAGTTGAATACAAGCACCCCTCTCCTGAACGAGCTGAACGTTTTGATACCAAAATTGTTGAAATTGGCTGAAGCTAGCTGAAGTTATAGCGTGCCGAAAAACGGCGGAAGAATAATAATAATAAAGAAAAACAGGAAAACTATTGTGTGAATGCTTAAAAGCATTCACACAACTAGAAAAAGCTGTTATTGCATAACAGCATGTGTGAATGCTGTCATGCTGAATGATTGAAATAAAATGCTGAAAAGTGGCTGAAGATGGTTAAAAAAGGCTGAAATGTCTTTGTTGAATAAGAATTTATTAAGCTGAAGTGAAAAGTTGAAGGATTTAAAGCTCAAAGTGGAATTAAAAGGTGCTGAAAGGCTGAAAGGTTGAACTGAAATGTGCTTAAGATTGCTGAAGATGGTTGAAAAGAGCTGAAACATGGTTGTTGAAGAAGTATATATATGAAGGTGAAATGAAGAGTTCAACAATTTAAAGCACAAATTGCTGTTTAAATGTAGTTAAAATGGTGGAAAGTTGAACTGAAATGTGCTTAAGATTACTGAAGATGGCTGAAAAGGGCTGAAATATGGTTGTTGAAGAAGTATATATGAAGCTTAAGTCAATAGTTGGAAGGATTTAAAGCACAAGCAGGTGTTTAAATGTAGTTAAAAAGGTGGAAAGCTGAACTGAAATGTGCTTAAGATCGCTGAAGATGGCTGAAAAGGGCTGAAATATGGTTGTTGAAGAAGTATATATGAAGCTTAAGTCAGTAGTTGGAAGGATTTAAAGCTCAAACTGGTGTTTAAATGTAGTTAAAATGGTGGAAAGTTTAACTTAAATGTGCTTAAGACAGTTCAACATGGCTGAAAATGGCTGAAGTCTGCTTCCTTAAGCACCAGCTGCAGTAATCATGAAGCTGAAGTAAACAGTTAAAGGATTTACAGCTGAAAGTGAATATTAAAGGTGCTGAACTGGTTGAATGTAGAAGTAATGATTGTAAAAGGCAGAAAGAGCTGAAAAAGAGGTGAATTGGCAGCTTAAACACAGTCCATCATGTAAGTGAGCAGCAAAAGACATGATGAGAGGACAGACAGAGGAGGAGAGATAGGGGAGGACATGTGGCCTGTTGTAATGAGATGCACAAGGAGGAGACAGGAGAAGAGGACAGAGGGACATGCCTGGACTCAATAGGAGGCCAAAACCAGGTGAGAAGTCCATGATCTGGATCAATAAAACTGAATGGATTAGGGCAAAGGTCAGCTGGTTCCTAACAGCTGAGAGCAGTCAGTGAGTTGTCATGACGACGGCCCCCACCTCAGCTGATAGGCACACAGAGAAGAGACCAGAGCTGCACTGTTCTCATCACTCTGCGCACCTCCCGAACAATTGTTCATTAAAAGAAAACTATAAGAGTTATCCAGATAATTTTTTCACCGTGAGCGCCAGGAGGGTCTGGGGAACGCAGGGATGTAATTTATTTTACTGTAATGCGAACAGAATTTAAATGGTGATGAAAAAGAGGTGAATTGGCAGCTGAAACACAGTCAATCATATAAGTGAGCAGCAAAGGACATGATGAGAGGACAGACAGAGGAGGAGAGATAGAGGAGGACATGTGGCCTCAAGGACAAGGAGGAGACAGGAGAAGAGGACAGAGACATATGTGGACTCATTAGGAGGACAAAACCAGGTGAGAAATCCATAATCTGGATCAATAAGACTGAATGTATGAGGTCAAAGGTCAGCTGGCTCCTAACAGCTGAGAGCACTCAGTGAGTTGTCATGACGACGGCCCCCACCTCAGCTGATAGGCACACAGAGAAGAGACCAGAGCTGCACTGTTCTCATCACTCTGCGCACCTCCCGAACAACTGTTCATTAAAAGAAAACTATAAGAGTTGTCCAGATAATTTTTACACCGTGAGTGCCAGGAGGGTCTGGGGAAAGCAGGGATGTAATTTATTCATCCCTACTTTGAACAGAATTTAAATGGTGGCGAGTTAAAAACAGAGGAGAAATGCACTTTGACCCAGAATCCTGCCTCTGATTTGAATGGAAGGGTATAGGAGCAAAAGTTGACTTTTCCTCGCTTGGAGAGGCCTAGCTCCAAATCTATAAGTCCCAGCTCTGTCGTGCTTGGTTCTGTTCGAAGCCAACTTAAATTCCTCCGTTTTGATGTATAATTTATGTCTCTACGATGAAAATTGTAGGAGTTATGAGAATTTGTTTGGAGTAGCGGAACAGGCTGAAAAGCTAGAGGGCGCTAGAGTGACAAGAGATTTTGTTGAAAATCAAGATTTTGATGATTTTTAAACTTCCATAAATCCAAAACCGTAAAACATATCGGCAAAAAAAGTCATTTTTAAATAGCCCAATCCATTGTGAGTTGTTTAAAGTTTGAATGGTGTTTCTAGCTGAAAGTATGTAAAAGTAGTAGGAGTTGAAAGAAGCGGAAGTTTTTGAATGAGCTGAAACGTTTTCCATTGATTTCAATGGCAAAATATTTTTGTTTAAAGTTAAATATTTTAAAAAGTATAAAAGTTATAAATACCAAAAGTCAGAGCAGGAATGTCCTGAACGAGCTGAACGTTTTGATACCAAAATTGTTGAAATAGCACAAAAAATGCGGAAGGAGGAAGGTGCCTAAAAACGGCGGAAGAATAATAATAATAACTAGAAAAAGCTGTTATTGCATAACAGCATGTGTGAATGCTGTCATGCTGAATGATTGAAATAAAATGCTGAAAAATGGCTGAAGATGGTTAAAAAAGGCTGAAATGTCTTTGTAGAAGAAATATTTATTAAGCTGAAGTGAAAAGTTGAAGGATTTAAAGCTCAAACTGGAGTTAAAAGGTGCTGAAAGGGTGAAAGGTTGAAGTGAAATGATTGCTGAAGATGGCTGAAGATGGCTGAAAAGGGCTGAAATATGGTTGTTGAAGAAATATAAAGCTGAAATGAAGAGTTTAACAATTTAAAGCACAAATTGGTGTTTAAATGTAGTTAAAATGGTGTAAAGCTGAACTGAAATGTGCTTATGATAGTCAAACATGGCTGTAACTGGCTGAAGTCTGCTTGCTAAAGCATCAGCTGAAGTAATCATGAAGGTGAAGTAATTGGAAAAAACTAAAATGCTGAAAAGATGGCTGGAGATAGTGAAAGATAGCTGAAATGGGACTTTTGAAAAGTATTTATTAAGCTGAAGTGAGAAGTTGAAGGATGTAAAGCTCAAACTGGACTTTAAAGGTGCTGAAAGGGTGAAAGGTTGAAGCGCAAACTGTGCTGCTGTCCGTGGTGCTGTCAGGAGGTGTGTGGACACCCACAACAGACTAATAATTTTCCTGTCCATGGTGCTGAAGGAAACAACAGATCGGACAGACAGAGTGCTTGAAATGTGGTTGTTAAAGATTGTTTTGATATATTTCAAATGAAGTTATAAACCATTCCTCACCCAATTGTCACTCTTTTCAATACATTTGAAAAAGCAATTTTAAGCTCAAACAGGTATTTAAATGTGTACTTTTAAAATGGTGGAAAGCTGAACTGAAATGTGCTTAAGATAGTTCAACATGGCTGAAAAGGGCTGAATTATGGTTGTTGAAGAAGTATATATGAAGCTTAAGTCAATAGTTGGAAGGATTTAAAGCACAAGCAGGTGTTTAAATGTAGTTAAAAAGGTGGAAAGCTGAACTGAAATGTGGTTAAGATAGTTCAACATGGCTGAAAATGGCTGAATTATGGTTGTTGAAGAGGTATATATGAAGCTGAAGTCAATAGTTGTTTAAATGTAGTTAAAATGGTGGAAAGTTGAAGTAAAATGTGGTTAAGATAGTTCAACATGGCTGAAAATGGCTGAAGTCTGGGTGTTGAAGCCTCAGCTGAAGTAATCATGAAGCTGAAGCTAAATAGTTAAAGTATTTAAAGCTGAATGATTGTACTGAAATGCTGAAAAGATGGCTGAAGATAGTGAAAGATAGCTGAAATGTGACTTTTGAAAAAGTATTTATTAAGCTGAAGTGAAAAGTTGAAGGATTGAAAGCTCAAAGTGGAGTTAAAAGGTGCTGAAAGATTGCTGAAGATGGCTGAAAAATGGTTGTTGAAGAAGTATATATGAAGCTGAAATGAAGAGTTCAATCATTTAAAGCACAAATTGGTGTTTAAATGTAGTTAAAATGGTGGAAAGTTGAACTGAAATGTGCTTAAGATAGTGAAACATGGCTGAAAATGGCTGAAGTCTGCTTGCTGAAGCACCAGCCGAAGTAATCATGAAGCTGAAGTCAATAGTTAAAGGATTTACAGCTGAAAGTGAATATTAAAGGTGCTGAACTGGTTGAATGTAGAGCAAATGATTGTAAAAGGCAGAAAGAGCTGAAAAAGAGGTGAATTGGCAGCTGAAACACAGTCAATCATATAAGTGAGCAGCAAAGGACATGATGAGAGGACAGACAAGAGGAGGAGAGATAGAGGAGGACATGTGGCCTCAAGGACAAGGAGGAGACAGGAGAAGAGGACAGAGACATATGTGGACTCATTAGGAGGACAAAACCAGGTGAGAAATCCATAATCTGGATCAATAAGACTGAATGTATGAGGTCAAAGGTCAGCTGGCTCCTAACAGCTGAGAGCACTCAGTGAGTTGTCATGACAACAGCCCCTCACTTAACTGACAGGCACAGACTGGGAAAAGAGCAGAGCAGAACTGCCGAATCACTCTGCGCACCTCTCGAACTCCTCGCTCCTGACAGAAAACTTTAGGAGATATCCAAATAATTCTTTCACCGTGAGCGCCAGGAGGGTCTGAGGAAGGCAGGGATGTAATTTATTCATCCCTACTTTGAACAGAATTTAAATGGTGGCGAGTTAAAAACAGAGGAGAAATGCACTTTGACCCAGAATCCTGCCTCTGATTTGAATGGAAGGGTATAGGAGCAAAAGTTGACTTTTGCTCGCTTGGAGAGGCGTAACTCAAAATCTATAAGTCCCAGCTCTGTCGTGCTTGGTTCTATTCGAAGCCAACTTAAATTCCTCCGTTTTGATGTATAATGTATGTCTCTACGATGAAAATTGTAGGAGTTATGAGAATTTGTTTGAGTGGCGGAACAGGCTGAAAAGCTAGAGGGCGCTAGAGTGACAAGAGATTTTGTTGAAAATCAAGATTTTGATGATTTTTAAACTTCCATAAATCCAAAACCGTAAAACATATCGGCAAAAAAAGTCATTTTTAAATAGCCCAATCCATTGTGAGTTGTTTAAAGTTTGAATGGTGTTTCTAGCTGAAAGTATGTAAAAGTAGTAGGAGTTGAAAGAAGCGGAAGTTTTTGAATGAGCTGAAACGTTTTCCATTGATTTCAATGGCAAAATATTTTTGTTTAAAGTTAAATATTTTAAAAAGTATAAAAGTTATAAATACCAAAAGTCAGAGCAGGAATGTCCTGAACGAGCTGAACGTTTTGATACCAAAATTGTTGAAATAGCACAAAAAATGCGGAAGGAGGAAGGTGCCCAAAAACGGCGGAAGAATAATAATAATAATAAAGAAAAACAGGAAAACTATAGTGTGAATGCTTAACAGCATTCACACAACTAGAAAAAGCTGTTATTGCATAACAGCAAGTGTGAATGCTGTCATGCTGAATGATTGAAATAAAATGCTGAAAAGTGGCTGAAGATGGTTAAAAAAGGCTGAAATGTCTTTGTTGAATAAGTATTTATTAAGCTGAAGTGAAAAGTTGAAGGATTTAAAGCTCAAAGTGGAGTTAAAGGGTGCTGAAAGTCTGAAAGGTTGAACTGAAATGTGCTTAAGATTGCTGAAGATGGTTGAAAAGAGCTGAAACATGGTTGTTGAAGAAGTATATATGAAGGTGAAATGAAGAGTTCAACAATTTAAAGCACAAATTGCTGTTTAAATGTAGTTAAAATGGTGGAAAGTTGAACTGAAATGTGCTTAAGATTACTGAAGATGGCTGAAAAGGGCTGAAATATGGTTGTTGAAGCAGTATATATGAAGCTTAAGTCAATAGTTGGAAGGATTTAAAGCACAAGCAGGTGTTTAAATGTAGTTAAAAAGGTGGAAAGCTGAACTGAAATGTGCTTAAGATCGCTGAAGATGGCTGAAATATGGTTGTTGAAGAAGTATATATGAAGCTTAAGTCAGTAGTTGGAAGGATTTAAAGCTCAAACTGGTGTTTAAATGTAGTTAAAATGGTGGAAAATCTAACTGAAATGTGCTTAAGATTACTGAAGATGGCTGAAAAGGGCTGAAATATGGTTGTTGAAGAAGTATATATGAAGCTTAAGTCAATAGTTGGAAGGATTTAAAGCACAAGCAGGTGTTTAAATGTAGTTAAAAAGGTGGAAAGCTGAACTGAAATGTGCTTAAGATCGCTGAAGATGGCTGAAATATGGTTGTTGAAGAAGTATATATGAAGCTTAAGTCAGTAGTTGGAAGGATTTAAAGCTCAAACTGGTGTTTAAATGTAGTTAAAATGGTGGAAAATCTAACTGAAATGTGCTTAAGATTACTGAAGATGGCTGAAAAGGGCTGAAATATGGTTGTTGAAGAAGTATATATGAAGCTTAAGTCAGTAGTTGGAAGGATTTAAAGCTCAAACTGGTGTTTAAATGTAGTTAAAATGGTGGAAAGTTTAACTTAAATGTGCTTAAGACAGTTCAACATGGCAGAAAATGGCCGAAGTCTGCTTCCTTAAGCACCAGCTGCAGTAATCATGAAGCTGAAGTAAATAGTTAAAGGATTTACAGCTGAAAGTGAATATTAAAGGTGCTGAACTGGTTGAATGTAGAAGTAATGATTGTAAAAGGCAGAAAGAGCTGAAAAAGAGGTGAATTGGCAGCTTAAACACAGTCCATCATGTAAATGAGCAGCAAAAGACATGATGAGAGGACAGACAGAGGAGGAGAGATAGAGGAGGACATGTGGCCTGTTGTAATGAGATGGACAAGGAGGAGACAGGAGAAGAGGACAGAGGGACATGCCTGGACTCAATAGGAGGCCAAAACCAGGTGAGAAGTCCATGATCTGGATCAATAAAACTGAATGGATTAGGGCAAAGGTCAGCTGGCTCCTAACAGCTGAGAGCAGTCAGTGAGTTGTCATGACGACGGCCCCCACCTCAGCTGATAGGCACACAGAGAAGAGACCAGAGCTGCACTGTTCTCATCACTCTGCGCACCTCCCGAACAACTGTTCATTAAAAGAAAACTATAAGAGTTATCCAGATAATTTTGTCACCGTGAGCGCCAGGAGGGTCTGGGGAACGCAGGGATGTAATTTATTTTACTGTAATGCGAACAGAATTTAAATGGTGGCGGGTTGAAAACACAGGAGAAATGCACTTTGGGCCCAGAGTCCAGAAGGCCTTTAGAATGGAGTTCAATGGAGGGCGTAGGTAGACTTTAGAGCAGCGTAGCTCAAAATCCGTAGCTCCCAGCTCCATTATCATCCAGGGTTCATTTGTAGCCAAGAAGATTTCCTCCGTTTTGATATATAATTTGTGTCTGTACGATAAACGGTGTAGGAGTTATGAGAGTTTGTTTGAGGAGTGAAAAAAGCTGAAAAATCAGAGTGTGAAACAGATATCCAAGTTTTAGTGATTTTTAACCTGGCATATCTCATAAACCATAAAAGATATCAAAATTCTGAATAGAAGATTTATAGCCCAGTCCCTTGTGATCGATTTAAACTTTGAATGGAGTCTCTAGCCCAAAGTATGCAGGAGAAGAAAGGTTTCAAAGGAGACCATGTTTTTGGAGGCTCTGCCAAGATTCCCCATTCATTCCTATGGAAAAATGGTGGGTCGAACAACCCTCGATATCTTAAAAAGTTTAATAGATACAGACAACAGGAGTCATAGCAGACATCTACAGGCCGAGCCGATCAATTTGATGTATGAACGGAGTCTGTGGGCCGAACGCTGCGAGAGGAGTAGGCGGACGACCGATGTTCACACCCCAGAGAAGAGGGAAAAACAATTCTATCACTAGAAAAAGCTGTTATTGCATAACAGCATGTGTGAATGCTGTCATGCTGAATGATTGAAATAAAATGCTGAAAAATGGCTGAAGATGGTTAAAAAAGGCTGAAATGTCTTTATTGAAGAAATATTTATTAAGCTGAAATGAAAAGTTGAAGGATTTAAAGCTCAAACTGGAGTTAAAAGGTGCTGAAAGGGTGAAAGGTTGAAGTGAAATTATTGCTGAAGATGGCTGAAAAGGGCTGAAATATGGTTGTTGAAGAAATATAAAACTGAAATGAAGAGTTTAACAATTTAAAGCACAAATAGTTGTTTAAATGTAGTTAAAATGGTGGAAAGTTGAAGTAAAATGTGGTTAAGATAGTTCAACATGGCTGAAAATGGCTGAAGTCTGGGTGTTGAAGAAGTATATATGAAGCTTAAGTCAATAGTTGGAAGGATTTAAAGCACAAGCAGGTGTTTAAATGTAGTTAAAAAGGTGGAAAGCTGAACTGAAATGTGCTTAAGATCGCTGAAGATGGCTGAAAAGGGCTGAAATATGGTTGTTGAAGAAGTATATATGAAGCTTAAGTCAGTAGTTGGAAGGATTTAAAGCTCAAACTGGTGTTTAAATGTAGTTAAAATGGTGGAAAGTTTAACTTAAATGTGCTTAAGACAGTTCAACATGGCTGAAAATGGCTGAAGTCTGCTTCCTTAAGCACCAGCTGCAGTAATCATGAAGCTGAAGTAAATAGTTAAAGGATTTACAGCTGAAAGTGAATATTAAAGGTGCTGAACTGGTTGAATGTAGAAGTAATGATTGTAAAAGGCAGAAAGAGCTGAAAAAGAGGTGAATTGGCAGCTTAAACACAGTCCATCATGTAAGTGAGCAGCAAAAGACATGATGAGAGGACAGACAGAGGAGGAGAGATAGGGGAGGACATGTGGCCTGTTGTAATGAGATGGACAAGGAGGAGACAGGAGAAGAGGACAGAGGGACATGCCTGGACTCAATAGGAGGCCAAAACCAGGTGAGAAGTCCATGATCTGGATCAATAAAACTGAATGGATTAGGGCAAAGGTCAGCTGGCTCCTAACAGCTGAGAGCAGTCAGTGAGTTGTCATGACGACGGCCCCCACCTCAGCTGATAGGCACACATAGAAGAGACCAGAGCTGCACTGTTCTCATCACTCTGCGCACCTCCCGAACAACTGTTCATTAAAAGAAAACTATAAGAGTTATCCAGATAATTTTTTCACCGTGAGCGCCAGGAGGGTCTGGGGAACGCAGGGATGTAATTTATTTTACTGTAATGCGAACAGAATTTAAATGGTGATGGGTTGAAAACACAGGAGAAATGCACTTTGGGCCCAGAGTCCAGAAGGCCTTTAGAATGGAGTTCAATGGAGGGCGTAGGTAGACTTTAGAGCAGCGTAGCTCAAAATCCGTAGCTCCCAGCTCCATTATCATCCAGGGTTCATTTGTAGCCAAGAAGATTTCCTCCGTTTTGATATATAATTTGTGTCTGTACGATAAACGGTGTAGGAGTTATGAGAGTTTGTTTGAGGAGTGAAAAAAGCTGAAAAATCAGAGTGTGAAACAGATATCCAAGTTTTAGTGATTTTTAACCTGGCATATCTCATAAACCATAAAAGATATCAAAATTCTGAATAGAAGATTTATAGCCCAGTCCCTTGTGATCGATTTAAACTTTGAATGGAGTCTCTAGCCCAAAGTATGCAGGAGAAGAAAGGTTTCAAAGGAGACCATGTTTTTGGAGGCTCTGCCAAGATTCCCCATTCATTCCTATGGAAAAATGGTGGGTCGAACAACCCTCGATATCTTAAAAAGTTTAATAGATACAGACAACAGGAGTCATAGCAGACATCTACAGGCCGAGCCGATCGATTTGATGTATGAACGGAGTCTGTGGCCCGAACGCTGCGAGAGGAGTAGGCGGACGACCGATGTTCACACCCCAGAGAAGAGGGAAAAACAATTCTATCACTAGAAAATGCTGTTATTAGCATAACAGCAAGTGTGAATGCCTTTCATGCTGAACGATCGGACTGAAATGCTCAAAGATGGTCAAAGAAGGTTAAAAAAGGCTGAAATGTCTTTTTTGAAGAAGTATTTATCAAGCTGAAGTGAGAAGTTGAAGGATTTAAAGGTCAAAGTGGAGTTAAAAGGTGGTGAAAGGGTGAAAGGTTTAAGTGAAATGCGCTTAAGATTGCTGAAGATGGCTGAAAAGGGATGAAATATCGTTGTTGAAGAAATATATATGAAGCCCAAGTCAATAGATGGAAGGATTTAAAGCTCAAACTGGTGTTTAAATGTCGTTAAAATGGTGTAAAGTTGAAGTAAAAAGTGCTTAAGATAGTTCAACATAGCTGAAAATGGCTGAAGTCTGCTTGCTGAAGCATCAACTGAAGTAATCAGGAAGCTGAAGTCAATAGTTAAAGTATTTAAAGCTTAAACTGAATATTAAAGGCGCTGAACAGGTTGAATGTAGAGCAAATCACAGTAAAAGGCAGAAAGAGCTGAAACAGAGTTGAAGTGGCAGCTTAAACACAGTCCATCATGTAAGTGAGCAGCAAAGGACATGATGAAAGGACAGACAGAGGAGGAGAGATCGAGGAGTACATGTGGCCTGTTGTCATGAGAAGGACAAGGAGGAGACAGGAGAAGAGGACAGAAACATATGTGGAATCATTAGGAGGACAAAACCAGGTGAGAAGTCCATAATCTGGATCAATAAAACTGAATGAATTAGGTGGAAAGTCAGCTGGCTCCTAACAGCTGAGAGCAGTCAGTGAGTTGTCATGACAACAGCCCCCACCTCAGCTGCACACAGCACACAAAGAAGAGACCAGAGCTGCACTGTTGTAATCACTCTGCGCACCTCCCGAACAACTGTACATTAAAAGAAAACCACAAGAGTTATCCAAATAATTTTTTCACCGTGAGCGCCAGGAGGGTCTGGGGAACGCAGGGATGTGGTTTATTTCACTATAATGCGAACAGAATTTAAATGGTGACGAGATGAAAACACATGAGAAATGCACTTTGGGCCCACAGTCCAGGAGGCCTTTAGAATGGAGTACAATGGAGGGCGCAGGTCGACTTTAGAGCAGCGTAGCTGAAAATCCGTAGCTCCCAGCTCCATTATCATCCAGGGTTCATTTGTAGCCAAGAAGATTTCCTCCGTTTTGATATATAATTTGTGTCTGTACGATAAAAGGTGTAGGAGTTATGAGAGTTTGTTTGAGGAGTGAAAAAAGCTGAAAAATCAGAGTGTGAGACAAATCCCATAGTTTTAGTGATTTTTAACCTGGCATATCTCATAAACCATAAAAGATATCAAAATTCTGAATAGAAGATTTATAGCCCAGTCCCTTGTGATCAATTTAAACTTTGAATGGAGTCTCTAGCCCAAAGTATGCAGGAGAAGAAAGGTTTCAAAGGAGACCATGTTTTTGGAGGCTCTGCCAAGATTCCCCATTCATTCCTATGGAGAAATGGTGGGTCGAACAACCCTCGATATCTTAAAAAGTTTAATAGATACAGACAACAGGAGTCATAGCAGACATCTACAGGCCGAGCCGATCGATTTGATGTATGAACGGAGTCTGTGGCCCGAACGCTGCGAGAGGAGTAGGCGGACGACCGATGTTCACACCCCAGAGAAGAGGGAAAAACAATTCTATCACTAGAAAATGCTGTTATTAGCATAACAGCAAGTGTGAATGCTGTCATGCTGAATGATTGAAATAAAATGCTGAAAAGTGGCTGAAGATGGTTAAAAAAGGCTGAAATGTCTGTTGAATAAGAATTTATTAAGCTGAAGTGAAAAGTTGAAGGATTTAAAGCTCAAAGTGGAATTAAAAGGTGCTGAAAGGCTGAAAGGTTGAACTGAAATGTGCTTAAGTTTGCTGAAGATGGCTGAAAAGGGCTGAAATATGGTTGTTGAAGCAGTATATATAAAGCTTAAGTCAAGTGTTGGAAGGATTTAAAGCACAAGCAGGTGTTTAAATGTACTTAAAAAGGTGGAAAGCTGAACTGAAATGTGCTTAAGATAGTTCAACATGGCTGAAAAGGGCTAAAATATGGTTGTTGAAGAAGTATATGAAGGTGAAATGAAGAGTTCAACAATATAAAGCACAAATTGGTGTTTAAATGTAGTTAAAAAGGTGGAAAGCTGAACTTAAATGTGCTGAAGACAGTTCAACATGGCTGAAAATGGCTGAAGTCTGGGTGTTGAAGCCTCAGTTGAAGTAATCATGAAGCTGAAGTCAATAGTTAAAGTATTTAAAGCTGAATGATTGTACTGAAATGCTGAAAAGATGGCTGAAGATAGTGAAAGATAGCTGAAATGTGACTTTTGAAGAAGTATTTATTAAGCTGAAGTGAAAAGTTTAAGTATTTAAAGCTCAAAGGGGAGTTAAAAGGTGCTGAAAGGGTGAAAGGTTAAAGTGAAATGTGCTTAAGATTGCTGAAGATGGCTGAAAAGAGCTGAGATATGGTTGATGACGCAGTATATATGAAGTTGAAATGAAGAGTTCAACAATTTAAAGCACAAATTGCTGTTTAAATGTAGTTAAAATGGTGGAAAGTTGAACTGAAATGTGCTTAAGATAGTCAAACATAGCTGTAAATGGCTGAAGTCTGCTTGCTGAAGCACCAGCTGAAGTAATCATGAAGCTGAAGTCAACAGTTAAAGGATTTAAAGCTGAAAGTGAATGTTAAAGGTGCTGTACTGGTTGAATGTAGAAGAAATGATTGTAAAAGGCAGAAAGAGCTGAAACAGAGTTGAATTGGCAGCTGAACCACAGTCCATCATGTAAGTGAGCAGCAAAGGACATGATGAGAGGACAGACAGAGGAGGAGAGATAGAGGAGGACATGTGGCCTGTTGTAATGTGAAGGACAAGGAGGAGACAGGAGAAGAGGACAGAGGGACATGCCTGGACTCAATAGGAGGCCAAAACCAGGTGAGAAGTCCATGATCTGGATCAATAAAACTGAATGAATTAGGTGAAAGGTCAGCTGGCTGCTCACAGCTGAGAGCAGTCAGTGAGTCGTCATGACAACGGCCCCTCACTTAGCTGACAAGCAGAGAGCAGAGCTGCACTGTTCCAATCACTTTGCGCACCTCCTGAACAACTGTTCATTAAAAGAAAACTATAAGAGTTATCCAAATAATTTTTTCACCGTGAGCGCCAGGAGGGTCTGGGGAACGCAGGGATGTGGTTTATTTTACTGTAATGTGAACAGAATTTAAATGGTGACAAGTTAAAAACACATGAGAAATGCATTTTCCTCTTAGAATCCAGATTTTAATGGAAGTCTATGGGAGCAAAAGTAGACTTTTCCTCGCTTGGAGAGGCATAGCTAAAAATCTGTAAATCCCAGCTCTGTCATTCTTGGTTCTGTTCGAAGCCAACTAAAATTCCTCCGTTTTGATGTATAATTTATGTCTCTACGACGAAAGTTGTAGGAGTTATGAGAATTTGTTTGGAGTAGTGGAACATGCTGAAAGGTTAGAGTGAGGGCTAGAGTGGGAGAGAGTGGAGTGAACATTCTAAAAGTTATTGATTTTGAAACTGCCACAAATCAATAATGCTAAAAGATATCAATAAGTTGAATACAAGTTTAATAGCCCAATCCCTTGTGAGTTGTTTAAAGTTTGAATGGTGTTTCTAGCTGAAAGTATGTAGAAGTAGTAGGAGTTGAAAGAGGTGGAAGTTTTGAAGCAGTTGAAGGCTGAAGAGCTGAAATGCCATTCATTTCAATGGGAGCAGAAAATCAATAAATGATCAATAACTTGAAAAGTTGAACAGATATCAAAAAGTTGAATACAAGCACCCCTCTCCTGAACGAGCTGAACGTTTTGATACCAAAATTGTTGAAATTGGCTGAAGCTAGCTGAAGTTATAGCGTGCCGAAAAACGGCGGAAGAATAATAATAATAAAGAAAAACAGGAAAACTATAGTGTGAATGCTTAAAAGCATTCACACAACTAGAAAAAGCTGTTATTGCATAACAGCATGTGTGAATGCTGTCATGCTGAATGATTGAAATAAAATGCTGAAAAGTGGCTGAAAAGTGGCTGAAGATGGTTAAAAAAGGCTGAAATATGGTTGTTGAAGAAGTATATATGAAGCTGAAATGAAGAGTTCAACAATTAAAAGCACAAGCAGGTGTTTAAATGTAGTTAAAATGGTGGAAAGTTGAACTGAAATGTGCTGAAATGCTGAAAATATGGCTGAAAAGTGGCTGAAGATGGTTAAAAAAGGCTGAAATGTCTTTGTTGAATAAGTATTTATTAAGCTGAAGTGAAAAGTTGAAGGATTTAAAGGTCAAACTTGAGTTAAAAGGTGCTGAAAGGTTGAACTGAAATGAGCTTAAGATTGCTGAAGATGGCTGAAAAGGGCTGAAATATGGTTGTTGAAGAAGTATATATGAAGCTGAAATGAAGAGTTGAACAATTTAAAGCACAAGCAGGTGTTTAAATTTAGTTAAAAGGGTGGAAAGCTGAACTGAAATGTGCTTAAGACAGTTCAACATGGCTGAAAATGGCTAAAGTCTGCTTCCTTAAGCACCAGCTGAAGTAATCATGAAGCTGAAGTCAATAGTTAAAGGATTTACAGCTGAAAGTGAATATTAAAGGTGCTGAACTGGTTGAATATAGAACAAATGATTGTAAAAGGCAGAAAGAGCTGAAACAGAGCTGAATTGGCAGCATAACCACAGTCCATCATGTAAGTGAGCAGCAAAGGACATGATGAGAGGACAGACAGAGGAGGAGAGATAGAGGAGGACATGTGGCCTGTTGTCATGAGAAGGAGAAGGAGGAGACAGGAGAGGGGGACAGAGAGACATACCTGGACTTATTAGGATGACCAATCCAGGTGAAAAGTCCATCATCTGGATCAATAGGACTGAATGAATTAGGTGAAAGGTCAGCTGCCTGCTCACAGCTGAGAGCAGTCAGTGAGTCGTCATGACAACGGCCCCTCACTTAACTGACAAGCAGAGAGCAGAGCTGCACTGTTCCGATCACTTTGCACACCTCCCGAACAACTTTTGTTTAAGAGAAAACTATGAGCGTTATCCGAATAATTTTTTCACCGTGAGCGCCAGGAGGGTCTGGGGAACGCAGGGTTGTGGTTTATTTTACTGTAATGTGGACAGAATTTAAATGGTGACGAGTTAAAAACACATGAGAAATGCATTTTCCTCTTAGAATCCAGATTTTAATGGAAGTCTATGGGAGCACAAGTAGACTTTTCCTCGCTTGGAGAGGCATAGCTCGAGATCTGTAAATCCCAGCTCTGTCATTCTTGGTTCTCTTCGAAGCCAACTAAAATTCCTCCGTTTTGATGTATAATTTATGTCTCTACGATGAAAGTTGTAGGAGTTATGAGAATTTGTTTGGAGTAGTGGAACAGGCTGAAAGGTTAGAGTGAGGGCTAGAGTGGGAGAGAGTGGAATGAACATTCTAAAAGTTATTGATTTTGAAACTGCCATAAATCAATAATGCTAAAAGATATCAAAAAGTTGAATAGAAGTTTTATAGCCCAATCCCTTGTGAGTTGTTTAAAGTTTGAATGGTGTTTCTAGCTGAAAGTATGCTGAAGTTATAAGAGCTGAAAGAGGTGAAAGTTTTGAAGCAGTTGAAGGCTGAAGAGCTGAAATGCCATTCATTTCAATGGGAGCTGAAAATCAATAAATGATCAATAACTTGAAAAGTTGAACAGATATCAAAAAGTTGAATAGAAGCAGGAATCTCCTGAACGAGCTGAACGTTTTGATACCAAAATTGTTGAAATCGGCTGAAGCTAGCTCAAGTTATAACGTGCCGAAAAACGGCGGAAGAATAATAAGAATAATAAATAAAAACAGGAAAACTATAGTGTGAATGCTTGAAAGCATTCACACAACTAGAAAAAGCTGTTATTGCATAACAGCATGTGTGAATGCTGTCATGCTGAATGATTGAAATAAAATGCTGAAAAATGGCTGAAGATGGTTAAAAAAGGCTGAAATGTCTTGTTGAATAAGAATTTATTAAGCTGAAGTGAAAAGTTGAAGGATTTAAAGCTCAAAGTGGAGTTAAAAGGTGCTGAAAGGCTGAAAGGTTGAAGTGAAATGATTGCTGAAGATGGCTGAAAAGGGCTGAATTATGGTTGTTGAAGAGGTATATATGAAGCTTAAGTCAATAGTTGGAAGGATCTAAAGCACAAGCAGGTGTTTAAATGTAGTTAAAAAGGTGGAAAGCTGAACTGAAATGTGCCTAAGACAGTTGAACATGGCTGAAAAGGGCTGAATTATGGTTGTTGAAGCAGTATATATGAAGCTTAAGTCAATAGTTGGAAGGATTTAAAGCACAAGCAGGTGTTTAAATGTAGTTAAAATGGTGGAAAGCTGAACTGAAATGTGCTTAAGATCGCTGAAGATGGCTGAAAAGGGCTGAATTATGGTTGTTGAAGAAGTATATATGAAGCTGAAGTCAGTAGTTGGAAGGATTTAAAGCACAAGCAGGTGTTTAAATGTAGTTAAAATGGTGGAAAGTTGAACTGAAATGTGCTTAAGATAGTTCAACATGGCTGAAATGGCTGAAGTCTCCTTGCTGAAGCACCAGCTGAAGTAATCATGTAGCTGAAGTCAACAGTTAAAGGATTTAAAGCTGAAAGTGAATGTTAAAGATGCTGAACTGGTTTAATGTAGAATAAATCATTGTAAAAGGCAGAAAGAGCTGAACCAGAGTTGAATTGGCAGCTGAAACACAGTCCATCATGTAAGTGAGCAGCAAAGGACATGATGAGAGGACAGACAGAGGAGAGATAGAGGAGGACATGTGGCCTGTTGTAATGAGAAGGACAAGGAAGAGACAGGAGAAGAGGACAGAGGGACATGCCTGGACTGAATAGGAGGCCAAAACCAGGTGAGAAGTCCATGATCTGGATCAATAAAGCTGAATGAATTAGGTCAAAGGTCAGCGTGCTGCTCACAGCTGAGAGCAGTCAGTGAGTTGTCATGACGACGGCCCCTCACTTAACTGACAAGCAGAGAGCAGAACTGCACTGTTCCAATCACTTTGTGCACCTCCCGAACAACTGTTCATTAAAAGAAAACTCTAAGAGTTATCCAAATAATTTTTTCACCGTGAGTGCCAGGAGGGTCTGGGGAACGCAGCGATGTGGTTTATTTTACTGTAATGTGAACAGAATTTAAATGGTGACAAGTTAAAAACACATGAGAAATGCATTTTCCTCTTAGAATCCAGATTTGAATGGAAGTCTATGGGAGCAAAAGTAGACTTTTCCTCGCTTAGAGAGGCATAGCTCGAGATCTGTAAATCCCAGCTCTGTCATTCTTGGTTCTCTTCGAAGCCAACTTAAATTCCTCCGTTTTGATGTATAATTTATGTCTCTACGACGAAAGTTGTAGGAGTTATGAGAATTTGTTTGGAGTAGTGGAACAGGCTGAAAGGTTAGAGTGAGGGCTAGAGTGGGAGAGAGTGGAGTGAACATTCTAAAAGTTATTGATTTTTAAACTGCCATAAATCAATAACGCTAAAAGATATCAAAAAGTTGAATAGAAGTTTAATAGCCCAATCCCTTGTGAGTTGTTTAAAGTTTGAATGGTGTTTCTAGCTGAAAGTATGCTGAAGTTCTAAGAGCTGAAAGAGGTGAAAGTTTTGAAGGAGTTGAAGGCTGAAGAGCTGAAATCCTATTGATTTCAATGGGAGCTGAAGATCAATAAATGATCAATAACTTGAAAAGTTGAACAGATATCAAAAAGTTGAATAGAAGCAGGAATCTCCTGAACGAGCTGAACGTTTTGATACCAAAATTGTTGAAATCGGCTGAAGCTAGCTCAAGATGTTGAACGACGAAAAAACGGCGGAAGAATAATAATAATAGAAAATAATAATAAAAACAGGAAAACTATAGTGTGAATGCTTAAAAGCATTCACACAACTAGAAAAAGCTGTTATTGCATAACAGCAAGTGTGAATGCTGTCATGCTGAATGATTGAAATAAAATGCTGAAAAGTGGCTGAAGATGGTTAAAAAAGGCTGAAATGTCTTTGTTGAATAAGTATTTATTAAGCTGAAGTGAAAAGTTGAAGGATTTAAAGCTCAAAGTGGAGTTAAAGGGTGCTGAAAGTCTGAAAGGTTGAACTGAAATGTGCTTAAGATTGCTGAAGATGGTTGAAAAGAGCTGAAACATGGTTGTTGAAGAAGTATATATGAAGGTGAAATGGAGAGTTCAACAATTTAAAGCAGAAATTGCTGTTTAAATGTAGTTAAAATGGTGGAAAGTTGAACTGAAATGTGCTTAAGATTACTGAAGATGGCTGAAAAGGGCTGAAATATGGTTGTTGAAGAAGTATATATGAAGCTTAAGTCAATAGTTGGAAGGATTTAAAGCACAAGCAGGTGTTTAAATGTAGTTAAAAAGGTGGAAAGCTGAACTGAAATGTGCTTAAGATCGCTGAAGATGGCTGAAAAGGGCTGAAATATGGTTGTTGAAGAAGTATATATGAAGCTTAAGTCAGTAGTTGGAAGGATTTAAAGCTCAAACTGGTGTTTAAATGTAGTTAAAATGGTGGAAAGTTTAACTTAAATGTGCTTAAGACAGTTCAACATGGCTGAAAATGGCCGAAGTCTGCTTCCTTAAGCACCAGCTGCAGTAATCATGAAGCTGAAGTAAATAGTTAAAGGATTTACAGCTGAAAGTGAATATTAAAGGTGCTGAACTGGTTGAATGTAGAAGTAATGATTGTAAAAGGCAGAAAGAGCTGAAAAAGAGGTGAATTGGCAGCTTAAACACAGTCCATCATGTAAATGAGCAGCAAAAGACATGATGAGAGGACAGACAGAGGAGGAGAGATAGAGGAGGACATGTGGCCTGTTGTAATGAGATGGACAAGGAGGAGACAGGAGAAGAGGACAGAGGGACATGCCTGGACTCAATAGGAGGCCAAAACCAGGTGAGAAGTCCATGATCTGGATCAATAAAACTGAATGGATTAGGGCAAAGGTCAGCTGGCTCCTAACAGCTGAGAGCAGTCAGTGAGTTGTCATGACGACGGCCCCCACCTCAGCTGATAGGCACACAGAGAAGAGACCAGAGCTGCACTGTTCTCATCACTCTGCGCACCTCCCGAACAACTGTTCATTAAAAGAAAACTATAAGAGTTATCCAGATAATTTTTTCACCGTGAGCGCCAGGAGGGTCTGGGGAACGCAGGGATGTAATTTATTTTACTGTAATGCGAACAGAATTTAAATGGTGGCGGGTTGAAAACACAGGAGAAATGCACTTTGGGCCCAGAGTCCAGAAGGCCTTTAGAATGGAGTTCAATGGAGGGCGTAGGTAGACTTTAGAGCAGCGTAGCTCAAAATCCGTAGCTCCCAGCTCCATTATCATCCAGGGTTCATTTGTAGCCAAGAAGATTTCCTCCGTTTTGATATATAATTTGTGTCTGTACGATAAACGGTGTAGGAGTTATGAGAGTTTGTTTGAGGAGTGAAAAAAGCAGAAAAATCAGAGTGTGAAACAGATATCCAAGTTTTAGTGATTTTTAACCTGGCATATCTCATAAACCATAAAAGATATCAAAATTCTGAATAGAAGATTTATAGCCCAGTCCCTTGTGATCGATTTAAACTTTGAATGGAGTCTCTAGCCCAAAGTATGCAGGAGAAGAAAGGTTTCAAAGGAGACCATGTTTTTGGAGGCTCTGCCAAGATTCCCCATTCATTCCTATGGAAAAATGGTGGGTCGAACAACCCTCGATATCTTAAAAAGTTTAATAGATACAGACAACAGGAGTCATAGCAGACATCTACAGGCCGAGCCGATCGATTTGATGTATGAACGGAGTCTGTGGGCCGAACGCTGCGAGAGGAGTAGGCGGACGACCGATGTTCACACCCCAGAGAAGAGGGAAAAACAATTCTATCACTAGAAAAAGCTGTTATTGCATAACAGCATGTGTGAATGCTGTCATGCTGAATGATTGAAATAAAATGCTGAAAAGTGGCTGAAGATGGTTAAAAAAGGCTGAAATGTCTTTGTTGAATAAGTATTTATTAAGCTGAAGTGAAAAGTTGAAGGATTTAAAGCTCAAACTGGAGTTAAAAGGTGCTGAACGGGTGAAAGGTTGAAGTGAAATGATTGCTGAAGATGGCTGAAAAGGGCTGAAATATGGTTGTTGAAGAAATATAAAACTGAAATGAAGAGTTTAACAATTTAAAGCACAAATAGTTGTTTAAATGTAGTTAAAATGGTGGAAAGTTGAAGTAAAATGTGGTTAAGATAGTTCAACATGGCTGAAAATGGCTGAAGTCTGGGTGTTGAAGCCTCAGCTGAAGTAATCATGAAGCTGAAGCTAAATAGTTAAAGTATTTAAAGCTGAATGATTGTACTGAAATGCTGAAAAGATGGCTGAAGATAGTGAAAGATAGCTGAAATGTGACTTTTGAAAAAGTATTTATTAAGCTGAAGTGAAAAGTTGAAGGATTGAAAGCTCAAAGTGGAGATAAAAGGTGCTGAAAGATTGCTGAAGATGGCTGAAAAATGGTTGTTGAAGAAGTATATATGAAGCTAAAATGAAGAATTCAACCATTTAAAGCACAAATTGGTGTTTAAATGTAGTTAAAATGGTGGAAAGTTGAACTGAAATGTGCTTAAGATAGTCAAACATGGCTGAAAATGGCTGAAGTCTGCTTGCTGAAGCACCAGCCGAAGTAATCATGAAGCTGAAGTCAATAGTTAAAGGATTTACAGCTGAAAGTGAATATTAAAGGTGCTGAACTGGTTGAATGTAGAGCAAATGATTGTAAAAGGCAGAAAGAGCTGAAAAAGAGGTGAACTGGCAGCTGAAACACAGTCAATCATATAAGTGAGCAGCAAAGGACATGATGAGAGGACAGACAGAGGAGGAGAGATAGAGGAGGACATGTGGCCTCAAGGACAAGGAGGAGACAGGAGAAGAGGACAGAGACATATGTGGACTCATTAGGAGGACAAAACCAGGTGAGAAATCCATAATCTGGATCAATAAGACTGAATGTATGAGGTCAAAGGTCAGCTGGCTCCTAACAGCTGAGAGCACTCAGTGAGTTGTCATGACAACAGCCCCTCACTTAACTGACAGGCACAGACTGGGAAAAGAGCAGAGCAGAACTGCCGAATCACTCTGCGCACCTCTCGAACTCCTCGCTCCTGACAGAAAACTTTAGGAGATATCCAAATAATTCTTTCACCGTGAGCGCCAGGAGGGTCTGAGGAAGGCAGGGATGTAATTTATTCATCCCTACTTTGAACAGAATTTAAATGGTGGCGAGTTAAAAACAGAGGAGAAATGCACTTTGACCCAGAATCCTGCCTCTGATTTGAATGGAAGGGTATAGGAGCAAAAGTTGACTTTTGCTCGCTTGGAGAGGCGTAACTCAAAATCTATAAGTCCCAGCTCTGTCGTGCTTGGTTCTATTCGAAGCCAACTTAAATTCCTCCGTTTTGATGTATAATGTATGTCTCTACGATGAAAATTGTAGGAGTTATGAGAATTTGTTTGAGTGGCGGAACAGGCTGAAAAGCTAGAGGGCGCTAGAGTGACAAGAGATTTTGTTGAAAATCAAGATTTTGATGATTTTTAAACTTCCATAAATCCAAAACCGTAAAACATATCGGCAAAAAAAGTCATTTTTAAATAGCCCAATCCATTGTGAGTTGTTTAAAGTTTGAATGGTGTTTCTAGCTGAAAGTATGTAAAAGTAGTAGGAGTTGAAAGAAGCAGATGTTTTTGAATGAGCTGAAACGTTTTCCATTGATTTCAATGGCAAAATATTTTTTGTTTAAAGTTAAATATTTTAAAAAGTATAAAAGTTATAAATACCAAAAGTCAAAGCATAAATGTCCTGAACGAGCTGAACGTTTTGATACCAAAATTGTTGAAATAGCCCAAAAAATGCGGAAGGAGAAAGGTGCCGAAAAATGCGGTATAATAATAATAATAATAATAATAAAGAGAAACAGGAAAACTATAGTGTGAATGCTTAACAGCATTCACACAACTAGAAAAAGCTGTTATTGCATAACAGCAAGTGTGAATGCTGTCATGCTGAATGATTGGAATAAAATGCTGAAAAGTGGCTGAAGATGGTTAAAAAAGGCTGAAATGTCTTTGTTGAATAAGTATTTATTAAGCTGAAGTGAAAAGTTGAAGGATTTAAAGCTCAAAGTGGAGTTAAAGGGTGCTGAAAGTCTGAAAGGTTGAACTGAAATGTGCTTAAGATTGCTGAAGATGGTTGAAAAGAGCTGAAACATGGTTGTTGAAGAAGTATATATGAAGGTGAAATGAAGAGTTCAACAATTTAAAGCACAAATTGCTGTTTAAATGTAGTTAAAATGGTGGAAAGTTGAACTGAAATGTGCTTAAGATTACTGAAGATGGCTGAAAAGGGCTGAAATATGGTTGTTGAAGCAGTATATATGAAGCTTAAGTCAATAGTTGGAAGGATTTAAAGCACAAGCAGGTGTTTAAATGTAGTTAAAAAGGTGGAAAGCTGAACTGAAATGTGCTTAAGATCGCTGAAGATGGCTGAAATATGGTTGTTGAAGAAGTATATATGAAGCTTAAGTCAGTAGTTGGAAGGATTTAAAGCTCAAACTGGTGTTTAAATGTAGTTAAAATGGTGGAAAGTTGAACTGAAATGTGCTTAAGATTACTGAAGATGGCTGAAATATGGTTGTTGAAGAAGTATATATGAAGCTTAAGTCAATAGTTGGAAGGATTTAAAGCACAAGCAGGTGTTTAAATGTAGTTAAAAAGGTGGAAAGCTGAACTGAAATGTGCTTAAGATCGCTGAAGATGGCTGAAAAGGGCTGAAATATGGTTGTTGAAGAAGTATATATGAAGCTTAAGTCAGTAGTTGGAAGGATTTAAAGCTCAAACTGGTGTTTAAATGTAGTTAAAATGGTGGAAAGTTTAACTTAAATGTGCTTAAGACAGTTCAACATGGCTGAAAATGGCCGAAGTCTGCTTCCTTAAGCACCAGCTGCAGTAATCATGAAGCTGAAGTAAATAGTTAAAGGATTTACAGCTGAAAGTGAATATTAAAGGTGCTGAACTGGTTGAATGTAGAAGTAATGATTGTAAAAGGCAGAAAGAGCTGAAAAAGAGGTGAATTGGCAGCTTAAACACAGTCCATCATGTAAGTGAGCAGCAAAAGACATGATGAGAGGACAGACAGAGGAGGAGAGATAGAGGAGGACATGTGGCCTGTTGTAATGAGATGGACAAGGAGGAGACAGGAGAAGAGGACAGAGGGACATGCCTGGACTCAATAGGAGGCCAAAACCAGGTGAGAAGTCCATGATCTGGATCAATAAAACTGAATGGATTAGGGCAAAGGTCAGCTGGCTCCTAACAGCTGAGAGCAGTCAGTGAGTTGTCATGACGACGGCCCCCACCTCAGCTGATAGGCACACAGAGAAGAGACCAGAGCTGCACTGTTCTCATCACTCTGCGCACCTCCCGAACAACTGTTCATTAAAAGAAAACTATAAGAGTTATCCAGATAATTTTGTCACCGTGAGCGCCAGGAGGGTCTGGGGAACGCAGGGATGTAATTTATTTTACTGTAATGCGAACAGAATTTAAATGGTGGCGGGTTGAAAACACAGGAGAAATGCACTTTGGGCCCAGAGTCCAGAAGGCCTTTAGAATGGAGTTCAATGGAGGGCGTAGGTAGACTTTAGAGCAGCGTAGCTCAAAATCCGTAGCTCCCAGCTCCATTATCATCCAGGGTTCATTTGTAGCCAAGAAGATTTCCTCCGTTTTGATATATAATTTGTGTCTGTACGATAAACGGTGTAGGAGTTATGAGAGTTTGTTTGAGGAGTGAAAAAAGCTGAAAAATCAGAGTGTGAAACAGATATCCAAGTTTTAGTGATTTTTAACCTGGCATATCTCATAAACCAGAAAAGATATCAAAATTCTGAATAGAAGATTTATAGCCCAGTCCCTTGTGATCGATTTAAACTTTGAATGGAGTCTCTAGCCCAAAGTATGCAGGAGAAGAAAGGTTTCAAAGGAGACCATGTTTTTGGAGGCTCTGCCAAGATTCCCCATTCATTCCTATGGAAAAATGGTGGGTCGAACAACCCTCGATATCTTAAAAAGTTTAATAGATACAGACAACAGGAGTCATAGCAGACATCTACAGGCCGAGCCGATCGATTTGATGTATGAACGGAGTCTGTGGGCCGAACGCTGCGAGAGGAGTAGGCGGACGACCGATGTTCACACCCCAGAGAAGAGGGAAAAACAATTCTATCACTAGAAAAAGCTGTTATTGCATAACAGCATGTGTGAATGCTGTCATGCTGAATGATTGAAATAAAATGCTGAAAAGTGGCTGAAGATGGTTAAAAAAGGCTGAAATGTCTTTGTTGAAGAAATATTTATTAAGCTGAAGTGAAAAGTTGAAGGATTTAAAGCTCAAACTGGAGTTAAAAGGTGCTGAAAGGGTGAAAGGTTGAAGTGAAATGATTGCTGAAGATGGCTGAAAAGGGCTGAATTATGGTTGTTGAAGAGGTATATATGAAGCTTAAGTCAATAGTTGGAAGGATCTAAAGCACAAGCAGGTGTTTAAATGTAGTTAAAAAGGTGGAAAGCTGAACTGAAATGTGCCTAAGACAGTTGAACATGGCTGAAAAGGGCTGAATTATGGTTGTTGAAGAGGTATATATGAAGCTTAAGTCAATAGTTGGAAGGATTTAAAGCACAAGCAGGTGTTTAAATGTAGTTAAAATGGTGGAAAGCTGAACTGAAATGTGCTTAAGATCGCTGAAGATGGCTGAAAAGGGCTGAATTATGGTTGTTGAAGAAGTATATATGAAGCTGAAGTCAGTAGTTGGAAGGATTTAAAGCACAAGCAGGTGTTTAAATGTAGTTAAAATGGTGGAAAGTTGAACTGAAATGTGCTTAAGATAGTTCAACATGGCTGAAATGGCTGAAGTCTCCTTGCTGAAGCACCAGCTGAAGTAATCATGTAGCTGAAGTCAACAGTTAAAGGATTTAAAGCTGAAAGTGAATGTTAAAGATGCTGAACTGGTTTAATGTAGAATAAATCATTGTAAAAGGCAGAAAGAGCTGAACCAGAGTTGAATTGGCAGCTGAAACACAGTCCATCATGTAAGTGAGCAGCAAAGGACATGATGAGAGGACAGACAGAGGAGAGATAGAGGAGGACATGTGGCCTGTTGTAATGAGAAGGACAAGGAAGAGACAGGAGAAGAGGACAGAGGGACATGCCTGGACTTATTAGGAGGCCAAAACCAGGTGAGAAGTCCATGATCTGGATCAATAAAGCTGAATGAATTAGGTCAAAGGTCAGCGTGCTGCTCACAGCTGAGAGCAGTCAGTGAGTTGTCATGACGACGGCCCCTCACTTAACTGACAAGCAGAGAGCAGAACTGCACTGTTCCAATCACTTTGTGCACCTCCCGAACAACTGTTCATTAAAAGAAAACTCTAAGAGTTATCCAAATAATTTTTTCACCGTGAGTGCCAGGAGGGTCTGGGGAACGCAGGGATGTGGTTTATTTTACTGTAATGTGAACAGAATTTAAATGGTGACAAGTTAAAAACACATGAGAAATGCATTTTCCTCTTAGAATCCAGATTTGAATGGAAGTCTATGGGAGCAAAAGTAGACTTTTCCTCGCTTAGAGAGGCATAGCTCGAGATCTGTAAATCCCAGCTCTGTCATTCTTGGTTCTCTTCGAAGCCAACTTAAATTCCTCCGTTTTGATGTATAATTTATGTCTCTACGACGAAAGTTGTAGGAGTTATGAGAATTTGTTTGGAGTAGTGGAACAGGCTGAAAGGTTAGAGTGAGGGCTAGAGTGGGAGAGAGTGGAGTGAACATTCTAAAAGTTATTGATTTTTAAACTGCCATAAATCAATAACGCTAAAAGATATCAAAAAGTTGAATAGAAGTTTAATAGCCCAATCCCTTGTGAGTTGTTTAAAGTTTGAATGGTGTTTCTAGCTGAAAGTATGCTGAAGTTCTAAGAGCTGAAAGAGGTGAAAGTTTTGAAGGAGTTGAAGGCTGAAGAGCTGAAATCCTATTGATTTCAATGGGAGCTGAAGATCAATAAATGATCAATAACTTGAAAAGTTGAACAGATATCAAAAAGTTGAATAGAAGCAGGAATCTCCTGAACGAGCTGAACGTTTTGATACCAAAATTGTTGAAATCGGCTGAAGCTAGCTCAAGATGTTGAACGACGAAAAAACGGCGGAAGAATAATAATAATAGAAAATAATAATAAAAACAGGAAAACTATAGTGTGAATGCTTAAAAGCATTCACACAACTAGAAAAAGCTGTTATTGCATAACAGCATGTGTGAATGCTGTCATGCTGAATGATTGAAATAAAATGCTGAAAAATGGCTGAAGATGGTTAAAAAAGGCTGAAATGTCTTTATTGAAGAAATATTTATTAAGCTGAAATGAAAAGTTGAAGGATTTAAAGCTCAAACTGGAGTTAAAAGGTGCTGAAAGGGTGAAAGGTTGAAGTGAAATGTGCTTAAGATTGCTGAAGATGGCTGAAGTGTGCTTGCTAAAGCATCAGCTGAAGTAATCATGAAGCTGAAGTCATTAGTTAAAGTATTTAAAGCTTAATTCAAACTGGAGTTAAAAGGTGCTAAAAGGCTGAAAGGTTGAACTGAAATGTGCTTAAGATTGCTGAAGATGGCTGAAAAGGGCTAAAATATGGTTGTTGAAGAAGTATATATGAAGCTTAAGTCAATAGTTGGAAGGATTTAAAGCACAAGCAGGTGTTTAAATGTAGTTAAAAAGGTGGAAAGCTGAACTGAAATGTGCTTAAGATCGCTGAAGATGGCTGAAAAGGGCTGAAATATGGTTGTTGAAGAAGTATATATGAAGCTTAAGTCAGTAGTTGGAAGGATTTAAAGCTCAAACTGGTGTTTAAATGTAGTTAAAATGGTGGAAAGTTTAACTTAAATGTGCTTAAGACAGTTCAACATGGCTGAAAATGGCCGAAGTCTGCTTCCTTAAGCACCAGCTGCAGTAATCATGAAGCTGAAGTAAATAGTTAAAGGATTTACAGCTGAAAGTGAATATTAAAGGTGCTGAACTGGTTGAATGTAGAAGTAATGATTGTAAAAGGCAGAAAGAGCTGAAAAAGAGGTGAATTGGCAGCTTAAACACAGTCCATCATGTAAAGTGAGCAGCAAAAGACATGATGAGAGGACAGACAGAGGAGGAGAGATAGGGGAGGACATGTGGCCTGTTGTAATGAGATGGACAAGGAGGAGACAGGAGAAGAGGACAGAGGGACATGCCTGGACTCAATAGGAGGCCAAAACCAGGTGAGAAGTCCATGATCTGGATCAATAAAACTGAATGGATTAGGGCAAAGGTCAGCTGGCTCCTAACAGCTGAGAGCAGTCAGTGAGTTGTCATGACGACGGCCCCCACCTCAGCTGATAGGCACACATAGAAGAGACCAGAGCTGCACTGTTCTCATCACTCTGCGCACCTCCCGAACAACTGTTCATTAAAAGAAAACTATAAGAGTTATCCAGATCATTTTTTCACCGTGAGCGCCAGGAGGGTCTGGGGAACGCAGGGATGTAATTTATTTTACTGTAATGCGAACAGAATTTAAATGGTGGATGGGTTGAAAACACAGGAGAAATGCACTTTGGGCCCAGAGTCCAGAAGGCCTTTAGAATGGAGTTCAATGGAGGGCGTAGGTAGACTTTAGAGCAGCGTAGCTCAAAATCCGTAGCTCCCAGCTCCATTATCATCCAGGGTTCATTTGTAGCCAAGAAGATTTCCTCCGTTTTGATATATAATTTGTGTCTGTACGATAAACGGTGTAGGAGTTATGAGAGTTTGTTTGAGGAGTGAAAAAAGCTGAAAAATCAGAGTGTGAAACAGATATCCAAGTTTTAGTGATTTTTAACCTGGCATATCTCATAAACCAGAAAAGATATCAAAATTCTGAATAGAAGATTTATAGCCCAGTCCCTTGTGATCGATTTAAACTTTGAATGGAGTCTCTAGCCCAAAGTATGCAGGAGAAGAAAGGTTTCAAAGGAGACCATGTTTTTGGAGGCTCTGCCAAGATTCCCCATTCATTCCTATGGAAAAATGGTGGGTCGAACAACCCTCGATATCTTAAAAAGTTTAATAGATACAGACAACAGGAGTCATAGCAGACATCTACAGGCCGAGCCGATCGATTTGATGTATGAACGGAGTCTGTGGGCCGAACGCTGCGAGAGGAGTAGGCGGACGACCGATGTTCACACCCCAGAGAAGAGGGAAAAACAATTCTATCACTAGAAAAAGCTGTTATTAGCATAACAGCAAGTGTGAATGCTGTCATGCTGAATGATTGAAATAAAATGCTGAAAAGTGGCTGAAGATGGTTAAAAAAGGCTGAAATGTCTGTTGAATAAGAATTTATTAAGCTGAAGTGAAAAGTTGAAGGATTTAAAGCTCAAAGTGGAATTAAAAGGTGCTGAAAGGCTGAAAGGTTGAACTGAAATGTGCTTAAGTTTGCTGAAGATGGCTGAAAAGGGCTGAAATATGGTTGTTGAAGCAGTATATATAAAGCTTAAGTCAAGTGTTGGAAGGATTTAAAGCACAAGCAGGTGTTTAAATGTACTTAAAAAGGTGGAAAGCTGAACTGAAATGTGCTTAAGATAGTTCAACATGGCTGAAAAGGGCTAAAATATGGTTGTTGAAGAAGTATATGAAGGTGAAATGAAGAGTTCAACAATATAAAGCACAAATTGGTGTTTAAATGTAGTTAAAAAGGTGGAAAGCTGAACTTAAATGTGCTGAAGACAGTTCAACATGGCTGAAAATGGCTGAAGTCTGGGTGTTGAAGCCTCAGTTGAAGTAATCATGAAGCTGAAGTCAATAGTTAAAGTATTTAAAGCTGAATGATTGTACTGAAATGCTGAAAAGATGGCTGAAGATAGTGAAAGATAGCTGAAATGTGACTTTTGAAGAAGTATTTATTAAGCTGAAGTGAAAAGTTTAAGTATTTAAAGCTCAAAGGGGAGTTAAAAGGTGCTGAAAGGGTGAAAGGTTAAAGTGAAATGTGCTTAAGATTGCTGAAGATGGCTGAAAAGAGCTGAGATATGGTTGATGACGCAGTATATATGAAGTTGAAATGAAGAGTTCAACAATTTAAAGCACAAATTGCTGTTTAAATGTAGTTAAAATGGTGGAAAGTTGAACTGAAATGTGCTTAAGATAGTCAAACATAGCTGTAAATGGCTGAAGTCTGCTTGCTGAAGCACCAGCTGAAGTAATCATGAAGCTGAAGTCAACAGTTAAAGGATTTAAAGCTGAAAGTGAATGTTAAAGGTGCTGTACTGGTTGAATGTAGAAGAAATGATTGTAAAAGGCAGAAAGAGCTGAAACAGAGTTGAATTGGCAGCTGAACCACAGTCCATCATGTAAGTGAGCAGCAAAGGACATGATGAGAGGACAGACAGAGGAGGAGAGATAGAGGAGGACATGTGGCCTGTTGTAATGTGAAGGACAAGGAGGAGACAGGAGAAGAGGACAGAGGGACATGCCTGGACTCAATAGGAGGCCAAAACCAGGTGAGAAGTCCATGATCTGGATCAATAAAACTGAATGAATTAGGTGAAAGGTCAGCTGGCTGCTCACAGCTGAGAGCAGTCAGTGAGTCGTCATGACAACGGCCCCTCACTTAGCTGACAAGCAGAGAGCAGAGCTGCACTGTTCCAATCACTTTGCGCACCTCCCGAACAACTGTTCATTAAAAGAAAACTATAAGAGTTATCCAAATAATTTTTTCACCGTGAGCGCCAGGAGGGTCTGGGGAACGCAGGGATGTGGTTTATTTTACTGTAATGTGAACAGAATTTAAATGGTGACAAGTTAAAAACACATGAGAAATGCATTTTCCTCTTAGAATCCAGATTAGAATGGAAGTCTATGGGAGCAAAAGTAGACTTTTCCTCGCTTGGAGAGGCATAGCTCGAGAATCTGTAAATCCCAGCTCTGTCATTCTTGGTTCTCTTCGAAGCCAACTTAAATTCCTCCGTTTTGATGTATAATTTATGTCTCTACGACGAAAGTTGTAGGAGTTATGAGAATTTGTTTGGAGTAGTGGAACAGGCTGAAAGGTTAGAGTGAGGGCTAGAGTGGGAGAGAGTGGAGTGAACATTCTAAAAGTTATTGATTTTTAAACTGCCATAAATCAATAACGGCTAAAAGATATCAAAAAGTTGAATACAAGTTTAATAGCCCAATCCCTTGTGAGTTGTTTAAAGTTTGAATGGTGTTTCTAGCTGAAAGTATGCTAGAAGTTAGTAAGGAGCTGAAAGAGGTGAAAGTTTTGAAGCAGTTGAAGGCTGAAGAGCTGAAATGCCATTCATTTCAATGGGAGCTAGAAAATCAATAAATGATCAATAACTTGAAAAGTTGAACAGATATCAAAAAGTTGAATAGAAGCAGGACCTCTCCTGAACGAGCTGAACGTTTTGATACCAAAATTGTTGAAATCGGCTGAAGCTAGCTCAAGTTATAGCGTAGCCGAAAAACGGCGGAAGAATAATAATAATAAAGAAAAACAGGAAAACTATAGTGTGAATGCTTAAAAGCATTCACACAACTAGAAAAAGCTGTTATTGCATAACAGCAAGTGTGAATGCTGTCATGCTGAATGATTGAAATAAAATGCTGAAAAGTGGCTGAAGATGGTTAAAAAAGGCTGAAATGTCTTTGTTGAATAAGTATTTATTAAGCTGAAGTGAAAAGTTGAAGGATTTAAAGCTCAAAGTGGAGTTAAAGGGTGCTGAAAGTCTGAAAGGTTGAACTGAAATGTGCTTAAGATTGCTGAAGATGGTTGAAAAGAGCTGAAACATGGTTGTTGAAGAAGTATATATGAAGGTGAAATGAAGAGTTCAACAATTTAAAGCACAAATTGCTGTTTAAATGTAGCTTAAAATGGTGGAAAGTTGAACTGAAATGTGCTTAAGATTACTGAAGATGGCTGAAAAGGGCTGAAATATGGTTGTTGAAGCAGTATATCATGAAGGTGAAGTAATTGGAAAAAACTAAAATGCTGAAAAGATGGCTGGAGATAGTGAAAGATAGCTGAAATGGGACTTTTGAAAAGTATTTATTAAGCTGAAGTGAGAAGTTGAAGGATGTAAAGCTCAAACTGGACTTTAAAGGTGCTGAAAGGATGAAAGGTTGAAGCGCAAACTGTGCTGCTGTCCGTGGTGCTGTCAGGAGGTGTGTGGACACCCACAACAGACTAATGAAAGCTCAAAGTGGAGTTAAAAGGTGCTGAAAGATTGCTGAAGATGGCTGAAAAATGGTTGTTGAAGAAGTATATATGAAGCTGAAATGAAGAGTTCAACCATTTAAAGCACAAATTGGTGTTTAAATGTAGTTAAAATGGTGTAAAGTTGAAGTAAAATGTGCTTAACATAGTTCAACATAGCTGAAAATGGCTGAAGTCTGCTTGCTGAAGCATCAACTGAAGTAATCATTAAGCTGAAGTCAATAGTTAAAGGATTTACAGCTGAAAGTGAATATTAAAGGTGCTGAACTGGTTGAATGTAGAAGTAATGATTGTAAAAGGCAGAAAGAGCTGAAAAAGAGGTGAATTGGCAGCTTAAACACAGTCCATCATGTAAGTGAGCAGCAAAGGACATGATGAGAGGACAGACAGAGGAGGAGAGATAGAGGAGGACATGTGGCCTGTTGTAATGAGATGGACAAGGAGGAGACAGGAGAAGAGGACAGAGGGACATGCCTGGACTCAATAGGAGGCCAAAACCAGGTGAGAAGTCCATGATCTGGATCAATAAAACTGAATGGATTAGGGCAAAGGTCAGCTGGCTCCTAACAGCTGAGAGCAGTCAGTGAGTTGTCATGACGACGGCCCCCACCTCAGCTGATAGGCACACAGAGAAGAGACCAGAGCTGCACTGTTCTCATCACTCTGCGCACCTCCCGAACAACTGTTCATTAAAAGAAAACTATAAGAGTTATCCAGATAATTTTTTCACCGTGAGCGCCAGGAGGGTCTGGGGAACGCAGGGATGTAATTTATTTTACTGTAATGCGAACAGAATTTAAATGGTGGATGGGTTGAAAACACAGGAGAAATGCACTTTGGGCCCAGAGTCCAGAAGGCCTTTAGAATGGAGTTCAATGGAGGGCGTAGGTAGACTTTAGAGCAGCGTAGCTCAAAATCCGTAGCTCCCAGCTCCATTATCATCCAGGGTTCATTTGTAGCCAAGAAGATTTCCTCCGTTTTGATATATAATTTGTGTCTGTACGATAAACGGTGTAGGAGTTATGAGAGTTTGTTTGAGGAGTGAAAAAAGCATGAAAAATCAGAGTGTGAAACAGATATCCAAGTTTTAGTGATTTTTAACCTGGCATATCTCATAAACCATAAAAGATATCAAAATTCTGAATAGAAGATTTATAGCCCAGTCCCTTGTGATCGATTTAAACTTTGAATGGAGTCTCTAGCCCAAAGTATGCAGGAGAAGAAAGGTTTCAAAGGAGACCATGTTTTTGGAGGCTCTGCCAAGATTCCCCATTCATTCCTATGGAAAAATGGTGGGTCGAACAACCCTCGATATCTTAAAAAGTTTAATAGATACAGACAACAGGAGTCATAGCAGACATCTACAGGCCGAGCCGATCGATTTGATGTATGAACGGAGTCTGTGGGCCCGAACGCTGCGAGAGGAGTAGGCGGACGACCGATGTTCACACCCCAGAGAAGAGGGAAAAACAATTCTATCACTAGAAAAAGCTGTTATTAGCATAACAGCATGTGTGAATGCTGTCATGCTGAATGATTGAAATAAAATGCTGAAAAGTGGCTGAAGATGGTTAAAAAAGGCTGAAATGTCTGTTGAATAAGAATTTATTAAGCTGAAGTGAAAAGTTGAAGGATTTAAAGCTCAAAGTGGAATTAAAAGGTGCTGAAAGGCTGAAAGGTTGAACTGAAATGTGCTTAAGTTTGCTGAAGATGGCTGAAAAGGGCTGAAATATGGTTGTTGAAGCAGTATATATAAAGCTTAAGTCAAGTGTTGGAAGGATTTAAAGCACAAGCAGGTGTTTAAATGTACTTAAAAAGGTGGAAAGCTGAACTGAAATGTGCTTAAGATAGTTCAACATGGCTGAAAAGGGCTAAAATATGGTTGTTGAAGAAGTATATGAAGGTGAAATGAAGAGTTCAACAATATAAAGCACAAATTGGTGTTTAAATGTAGTTAAAAAGGTGGAAAGCTGAACTTAAATGTGCTGAAGACAGTTCAACATGGCTGAAAATGGCTGAAGTCTGGGTGTTGAAGCCTCAGTTGAAGTAATCATGAAGCTGAAGTCAATAGTTAAAGTATTTAAAGCTGAATGATTGTACTGAAATGCTGAAAAGATGGCTGAAGATAGTGAAAGATAGCTGAAATGTGACTTTTGAAGAAGTATTTATTAAGCTGAAGTGAAAAGTTTAAGTATTTAAAGCTCAAAGGGGAGTTAAAAGGTGCTGAAAGGGTGAAAGGTTAAAGTGAAATGTGCTTAAGATTGCTGAAGATGGCTGAAAAGAGCTGAGATATGGTTGATGACGCAGTATATATGAAGTTGAAATGAAGAGTTCAAGAATTTAAAGCACAAATTGCTGTTTAAATGTAGTTAAAATGGTGGAAAGTTGAACTGAAATGTGCTTAAGATAGTCAAACATAGCTGTAAATGGCTGAAGTCTGCTTGCTGAAGCACCAGCTGAAGTAATCATGAAGCTGAAGTCAACAGTTAAAGGATTTAAAGCTGAAAGTGAATGTTAAAGGTGCTGAACTGGTTGAATGTAGAAGAAATGATTGTAAAAGGCAGAAAGAGCTGAAACAGAGTTGAATTGGCAGCTGAACCACAGTCCATCATGTAAGTGAGCAGCAAAGGACATGATGAGAGGACAGACAGAGGAGGAGAAATAGAGGAGGACATGTGGCCTGTTGTAATGTGAAGGACAAGGAGGAGACAGGAGAAGAGGACAGAGGGACATGCCTGGACTCAATAGGAGGCCAAAACCAAGTGAGAAGTCCATGATCTGGATCAATAAAACTGAATGGATTAGGGCAAAGGTCAGCTGGCTCCTAACAGCTGAGAGCAGTCAGTGAGTTGTCATGACAACGGCCCCTCACTTAGCTGACAAGCAGAGAGCAGAGCTGCACTGTTCCAATCACTTTGCGCACCTCCTGAACAACTGTTCATTAAAAGAAAACTATAAGAGTTATCCAAATAATTTTTTCACCGTGAGCGCCAGGAGGGTCTGGGGAACGCAGGGATGTGGTTTATTTTACTGTAATGTGAACAGAATTTAAATGGTGACAAGTTAAAAACACATGAGAAATGCATTTTCCTCTTAGAATCCAGATTTGAATGGAAGTCTATGGGAGCAAAAGTAGACTTTTCCTCGCTTGGAGAGGCATAGCTCGAGATCTGTAAATCCCAGCTCTGTCATTCTTGGTTCTCTTCGAAGCCAACTTAAATTCCTCCGTTTTGATGTATAATTTATGTCTCTACGACGAAAGTTGTAGGAGTTATGAGAATTTGTTTGGAGTAGTGGAACAGGCTGAAAGGTTAGAGTGAGGGCTAGAGTGGGAGAGAGTGGAGTGAACATTCTAAAAGTTATTGATTTTTAAACTGCCATAAATCAATAACGCTAAAAGATATCAAAAAGTTGAATAGAAGTTTAATAGCCCAATCCCTTGTGAGTTGTTTAAAGTTTGAATGGTGTTTCTAGCTGAAAGTATGCTAGAAGTTAGTAAGAGCTGAAAGAGGTGAAAGTTTTGAAGGAGTTGAAGGCTGAAGAGCTGAAATGCCATTCATTTCAATGGGAGCTGAAAATCAATAAATGATCAATAACTTGAAAAGTTGAACAGATATCAAAAAGTTGAATAGAAGCAGGAATCTCCTGAACAAGCTGAACGTTTTGATACCAAAATTGTTGAAATCGGCTGAAGCTAGCTCAAGTTATAACGTGCCGAAAAACGGCGGAAGAATAATAATAATAAAGAGAAACAGGAAAACTATAGTGTGAATGCTTGAAAGCATTCACACAACTAGAAACAGCTGTTATTAGCATAACAGCATGTGTGAATGCTGTCATGCTGAATGATTGGAATAAAATGCTGAAAAGTGGCTGAAGATGGTTGAAAAAGGCTGAAATGTCTTTGTTGAAGAAGGATTTATGAAGCTGAAGTGAAAAGTTGAAGGATTTAAAGCTCAAAGTGGAGTTAAAGGGTGCTGAAAGTCTGAAAGGTTGAACTGAAATGTGCTTAAGATTGCTGAAGATGGTTGAAAAGAGCTGAAACATGGTTGTTGAAGAAGTATATATATGAAGGTGAAATGAAGAGTTCAACAATTTAAAGCACAAATTGCTGTTTAAATGTAGTTAAAATGGTGGAAAGTTGAACTGAAATGTGCTTAAGATTACTGAAGATGGCTGAAAAGGGCTGAAATATGGTTGTTGAAGAAGTATATATGAAGCTTAAGTCAATAGTTGGAAGGATTTAAAGCACAAGCAGGTGTTTAAATGTAGTTAAAAAGGTGGAAAGCTGAACTGAAATGTGCTTAAGATCGCTGAAGATGGCTGAAAAGGGCTGAAATATGGTTGTTGAAGAAGTATATATGAAGCTTAAGTCAGTAGTTGGAAGGATTTAAAGCTCAAACTGGTGTTTAAATGTAGTTAAAATGGTGGAAAGTTTAACTTAAATGTGCTTAAGATAGTTCAACATGGCTGAAAATGGCCGAAGTCTGCTTCCTTAAGCACCAGCTGCAGTAATCATGAAGCTGAAGTAAATAGTTAAAGGATTTACAGCTGAAAGTGAATATTAAAGGTGCTGAACTGGTTGAATGTAGAAGTAATGATTGTAAAAGGCAGAAAGAGCTGAAAAAGAGGTGAATTGGCAGCTTAAACACAGTCCATCATGTAAATGAGCAGCAAAAGACATGATGAGAGGACAGACAGAGGAGGAGAGATAGAGGAGGACATGTGGCCTGTTGTAATGAGATGGACAAGGAGGAGACAGGAGAAGAGGACAGAGGGACATGCCTGGACTCAATAGGAGGCCAAAACCAGGTGAGAAGTCCATGATCTGGATCAATAAAACTGAATGGATTAGGGCAAAGGTCAGCTGGCTCCTAACAGCTGAGAGCAGTCAGTGAGTTGTCATGACGACGGCCCCCACCTCAGCTGATAGGCACACAGAGAAGAGGCCAGAGCTGCACTGTTGTCATCACTCTGCGCACCTCCCGAACAACTGTTCATTAAAAGAAAACTATAAGAGTTATCCAGATAATTTTTTCACCGTGAGCGCCAGGAGGGTCTGGGGAACGCAGGGATGTAATTTATTTTACTGTAATGCGAACAGAATTTAAATGGTGGCGGGTTGAAAACACAGGAGAAATGCACTTTGGGCCCAGAGTCCAGAAGGCCTTTAGAATGGAGTTCAATGGAGGGCGTAGGTAGACTTTAGAGCAGCGTAGCTCAAAATCCGTAGCTCCCAGCTCCATTATCATCCAGGGTTCATTTGTAGCCACGAAGATTTCCTCCGTTTTGATATATAATTTGTGTCTGTACGATAAACGGTGTAGGAGTTATGAGAGTTTGTTTGAGGAGTGAAAAAAGCAGAAAAATCAGAGTGTGAAACAGATATCCAAGTTTTAGTGATTTTTAACCTGGCATATCTCATAAACCATAAAAGATATCAAAATTCTGAATAGAAGATTTATAGCCCAGTCCCTTGTGATCGATTTAAACTTTGAATGGAGTCTCTAGCCCAAAGTATGCAGGAGAAGAAAGGTTTCAAAGGAGACCATGTTTTTGGAGGCTCTGCCAAGATTCCCCATTCATTCCTATGGAAAAATGGTGGGTCGAACAACCCTCGATATCTTAAAAAGTTTAATAGATACAGACAACAGGAGTCATAGCAGACATCTACAGGCCGAGCCGATCGATTTGATGTATGAACGGAGTCTGTGGGCCGAACGCTGCGAGAGGAGTAGGCGGACGACCGATGTTCACACCCCAGAGAAGAGGGAAAAACAATTCTATCACTAGAAAAATGCTGTTATTGCATAACAGCAAGTGTGAATGCTGTCATGCTGAATGATTGAAATAAAATGCTGAAAAATGGCTGAAGATGGTTAAAAAAGGCTGAAATGTCTTTGTTGAAGAAATATTTATTAAGCTGAAGTGAAAAGTTGAAGGATTTAAAGCTCAAACTGGAGTTAAAAGGTGCTGAAAGGGTGAAAGGTTGAAGTGAAATGATTGCTGAAGATGGCTGAAGATTGCTGAAGATGGCTGAAAAATGGTTGTTGAAGAAGTATATATGAAGCTGAAATGAAGAGTTCAACCATTTAAAGCACAAATTGGTGTTTAAATGTAGTTAAAATGGTGGAAAGTTGAACTGAAATGTGCTTAAGATAGTGAAACATGGCTGAAAATGGCTGAAGTCTGCTTGTTGAAGCACCAGCCGAAGTAATCATGAAGCTGAAGTCAATAGTTAAAGGATTTACAGCTGAAAGTGAATATTAAAGGTGCTGAACTGGTTGAATGTAGAGCAAATGATTGTAAAAGGCAGAAAGAGCTGAAAAAGAGGTGAACTGGCAGCTGAAACACAGTCAATCATATAAGTGAGCAGCAGAGGACATGATGAGAGGACAGACAAGAGGAGGAGAGATAGAGGAGGACATGTGGCCTCAAGGACAAGGAGGAGACAGGAGAAGAGGACAGAGACATATGTGTACTCATTAGGAGGACAAAACCAGGTGAGAAATCCATAATCTGGATCAATAAGACTGAATGTATGAGGTCAAAGGTCAGCTGGCTCCTAACAGCTGAGAGCACTCAGTGAGTTGTCATGACGACAGCCCCTCACTTAACTGACAGGCACAGACTGGGAAAAGAGCAGAGCAGAACTGCCGAATCACTCTGCGCACCTCTCGAACTCCTCGCTCCTGACAGAAAACTTTAGGAGATATCCAAATAATTCTTTCACCGTGAGCGCCAGGAGGGTCTGAGGAAGGCAGGGATGTAATTTATTCATCCCTACTTTGAACAGAATTTAAATGGTGGCGAGTTAAAAACAGAGGAGAAATGCACTTTGACCCAGAATCCTGCCTCTGATTTGAATGGAAGGGTATAGGAGCAAAAGTTGACTTTTGCTCGCTTGGAGAGGCGTAACTCAAAATCTATAAGTCCCAGCTCTGTCGTGCTTGGTTCTATTCGAAGCCAACTTAAATTCCTCCGTTTTGATGTATAATGTATGTCTCTACGATGAAAATTGTAGGAGTTATGAGAATTTGTTTGAGTGGCGGAACAGGCTGAAAAGCTAGAGGGCGCTAGAGTGACAAGAGATTTTGTTGAAAATCAAGATTTTGATGATTTTTAAACTTCCATAAATCCAAAACCGTAAAACATATCGGCAAAAAAAGTCATTTTTAAATAGCCCAATCCATTGTGAGTTGTTTAAAGTTTGAATGGTGTTTCTAGCTGAAAGTATGTAAAAGTAGTAGGAGTTGAAAGAAGCGGAAGTTTTTGAATGAGCTGAAACGTTTTCCATTGATTTCAATGGCAAAATTTTTTTGTTTAAAGTTAAATATTTTAAAAAGTATAAAAGTTATAAATACCAAAAGTCAGAGCAGGAATGTCCTGAACGAGCTGAACGTTTTGATACCAAAATTGTTGAAATAGCACAAAAAATGCGGAAGGAGAAAGGTGCCGAAAAATGCGGTATAATAATAATAATAATAATAATAAAGAGAAAACAGGAAAACTATAGTGTGAATGCTTAACAGCATTCACACAACTAGAAAAAGCTGTTATTGCATAACAGCATGTGTGAATGCTGTCATGCTGAATGATTGAAATAAAATGCTGAAAAGTGGCTGAAGATGGTTAAAAAAGGCTGAAATGTCTTTGTTGAAGAAGTATTTATTAAGCTGAAGTGAAAAGTTGAAGGATTTAAAGCTCAAAGTGGAGTTAAAAGGTGCTGAAAGGGCTGAAAGGTTGAAGTGAAATGATTGCTGAAGATGGCTGAAAAGGGCTGAAATATGGTTGTTAAAGAAATATAAAGCTGAAATGAAGAGTTTAACAATTTAAAGCACAAATTGGTGTTTAAATGTAGTTAAAATGGTGTAAAGCTGAACTGAAATGTGCTTATGATAGTCAAACATGGCTGTAACTGGCTGAAGTGTGCTTGCTAAAGCATCAGCTGAAGTAATCATGAAGGTGAAGTAATTGGAAAAAACTAAAATGCTGAAAAGATGGCTGGAGATAGTGAAAGATAGCTGAAATGGGACTTTTGAAAAGTATTTATTAAGCTGAAGTGAGAAGTTGAAGGATGTAAAGCTCAAACTGGACTTTAAAGGTGCTGAAAGGATGAAAGGTTGAAGCGCAAACTGTGCTGCTGTCCGTGGTGCTGTCAGGAGGTGTGTGGACACCCACAACAGACTAATGAAAGCTCAAAGTGGAGGTAAAAGGTGCTGAAAGATTGCTGAAGATGGCTGAAAAATGGTTGTTGAAGAAGTATATATGAAGCTGAAATGAAGAGTTCAACCATTTAAAGCACAAATTGGTGTTTAAATGTAGTTAAAATGGTGGAAAGTTGAACTGAAATGTGCTTAAGATAGTGAAACATGGCTGAAAATGGCTGAAGTCTGCTTGCTGAAGCACCAGCCGAAGTAATCATGAAGCTGAAGTCAATAGTTAAAGGATTTACAGCTGAAAGTGAATATTAAAGGTGCTGAACTGGTTGAATGTAGAAGCAAATGATTGTAAAAGGCAGAAAGAGCTGAAAAAGAGGTGAATTGGCAGCTGAAACACAGTCAATCATATAAGTGAGCAGCAAAGGACATGATGAGAGGACAGACAGAGGAGGAGAGATAGAGGAGGACATGTGGCCTTCAAGGACAAGGAGGAGACAGGAGAAGAGGACAGAGGACATATGCTGGACTCAATTAGGAGGACAAAACCAGGTGAGAAATCCATAATCTGGATCAATAAGACTGAATGTATGAGGTCAAAGGTCAGCTGGCTCCTAACAGCTGAGAGCAGTCAGTGAGTTGTCATGACGACGGCCCCCACCTCAGCTGATAGGCACACAGAGTAAGAGACCAGAGCTGCACTGTTCTCATCACTCTGCGCACCTCCCGAACAATTGTTCATTAAAAGAAAACTATAAGAGTTATCCAGATAATTTTTTCACCGTGAGCGCCAGGAGGGTCTGGGGAACGCAGGGATGTAATTTATTTTACTGTAATGCGAACAGAATTTAAATGGTGATGGGTTGAAAACACAGGAGAAATGCACTTTGGGCCCAGAGTCCAGAAGGCCTTTAGAATGGAGTTCAATGGAGGGCGTAGGTAGACTTTAGAGCAGCGTAGCTCAAAATCCGTAGCTCCCAGCTCCATTATCATCCAGGGTTCATTTGTAGCCAAGAAGATTTCCTCCGTTTTGATATATAATTTGTGTCTGTACGATAAACGGTGTAGGAGTTATGAGAGTTTGTTTGAGGAGTGAAAAAAGCTGAAAAATCAGAGTGTGAAACAGATATCCAAGTTTTAGTGATTTTTAACCTGGCATATCTCATAAACCATAAAAGATATCAAAATTCTGAATAGAAGATTTATAGCCCAGTCCCTTGTGATCGATTTAAACTTTGAATGGAGTCTCTAGCCCAAAGTATGCAGGAGAAGAAAGGTTTCAAAGGAGACCATGTTTTTGGAGGCTCTGCCAAGATTCCCCATTCATTCCTATGGAAAAATGGTGGGTCGAACAACCCTCGATATCTTAAAAAGTTTAATAGATACAGACAACAGGAGTCATAGCAGACATCTACAGGCCGAGCCGATCGATTTGATGTATGAACGGAGTCTGTGGGCCGAACGCTGCGAGAGGAGTAGGCGGACGACCGATGTTCACACCCCAGAGAAGAGGGAAAAACAATTCTATCACTAGAAAATGCTGTTATTAGCATAACAGCAAGTGTGAATGCTGTCATGCTGAATGATTGAAATAAAATGCTGAAAAGTGGCTGAAGATGGTTAAAAAAGGCTGAAATGTCTGTTGAATAAGAATTTATTAAGCTGAAGTGAAAAGTTGAAGGATTTAAAGCTCAAAGTGGAATTAAAAGGTGCTGAAAGGCTGAAAGGTTGAACTGAAATGTGCTTAAGTTTGCTGAAGATGGCTGAAAAGGGCTGAAATATGGTTGTTGAAGCAGTATATATAAAGCTTAAGTCAAGTGTTGGAAGGATTTAAAGCACAAGCAGGTGTTTAAATGTACTTAAAAAGGTGGAAAGCTGAACTGAAATGTGCTTAAGATAGTTCAACATGGCTGAAAAGGGCTAAAATATGGTTGTTGAAGAAGTATATGAAGGTGAAATGAAGAGTTCAACAATATAAAGCACAAATTGGTGTTTAAATGTAGTTAAAAAGGTGGAAAGCTGAACTTAAATGTGCTGAAGACAGTTCAACATGGCTGAAAATGGCTGAAGTCTGGGTGTTGAAGCCTCAGTTGAAGTAATCATGAAGCTGAAGTCAATAGTTAAAGTATTTAAAGCTGAATGATTGTACTGAAATGCTGAAAAGATGGCTGAAGATAGTGAAAGATAGCTGAAATGTGACTTTTGAAGAAGTATTTATTAAGCTGAAGTGAAAAGTTTAAGTATTTAAAGCTCAAAGGGGAGTTAAAAGGTGCTGAAAGGGTGAAAGGTTAAAGTGAAATGTGCTTAAGATTGCTGAAGATGGCTGAAAAGAGCTGAGATATGGTTGATGACGCAGTATATATGAAGTTGAAATGAAGAGTTCAACAATTTAAAGCACAAATTGCTGTTTAAATGTAGTTAAAATGGTGGAAAGTTGAACTGAAATGTGCTTAAGATAGTCAAACATAGCTGTAAATGGCTGAAGTCTGCTTGCTGAAGCACCAGCTGAAGTAATCATGAAGCTGAAGTCAACAGTTAAAGGATTTAAAGCTGAAAGTGAATGTTAAAGGTGCTGTACTGGTTGAATGTAGAAGAAATGATTGTAAAAGGCAGAAAGAGCTGAAACAGAGTTGAATTGGCAGCTGAACCACAGTCCATCATGTAAGTGAGCAGCAAAGGACATGATGAGAGGACAGACAGAGGAGGAGAGATAGAGGAGGACATGTGGCCTGTTGTAATGTGAAGGACAAGGAGGAGACAGGAGAAGAGGACAGAGGGACATGCCTGGACTCAATAGGAGGCCAAAACCAGGTGAGAAGTCCATGATCTGGATCAATAAAACTGAATGAATTAGGTGAAAGGTCAGCTGGCTGCTCACAGCTGAGAGCAGTCAGTGAGTCGTCATGACAACGGCCCCTCACTTAGCTGACAAGCAGAGAGCAGAGCTGCACTGTTCCAATCACTTTGCGCACCTCCTGAACAACTGTTCATTAAAAGAAAACTATAAGAGTTATCCAAATAATTTTTTCACCGTGAGCGCCAGGAGGGTCTGGGGAACGCAGGGATGTGGTTTATTTTACTGTAATGTGAACAGAATTTAAATGGTGACAAGTTAAAAACACATGAGAAATGCATTTTCCTCTTAGAATCCAGATTTTAATGGAAGTCTATGGGAGCAAAAGTAGACTTTTCCTCGCTTGGAGAGGCATAGCTAAAGATCTGTAAATCCCAGCTCTGTCATTCTTGGTTCTATTCGAAGCCAACTAAAATTCCTCCGTTTTGATGTATAATTTATGTCTCTACGACGAAAGTTGTAGGAGTTATGAGAATTTGTTTGGAGTAGTGGAACATGCTGAAAGGTTAGAGTGAGGGCTAGAGTGGGAGAGAGTGGAAGTGAACATTCTAAAAGTTATTGATTTTGAAACTGCCATAAATCAATAATGCTAAAAGATATCAATAAGTTGAATACAAGTTTAATAGCCCAATCCCTTGTGAGTTGTTTAAAGTTTGAATGGTGTTTCTAGCTGAAAGTATGCTAGAAGTAGTAGGAGTTGAAAGAGGTGGAAGTTTTGAAGCAGTTGAAGGCTGAAGAGCTGAAATGCCATTCATTTCAATGGGAGCATGAAAATCAATAAATGATCAATAACTTGAAAAGTTGAACAGATATCAAAAAGTTGAATACAAGCACCCCTCTCCTGAACGAGCTGAACGTTTTGATACCAAAATTGTTGAAATTGGCTGAAGCTAGCTGAAGTTATAGCGTGCCGAAAAACGGCGGAAGAATAATAATAATAAAGAAAAACAGGAAAACTATAGTGTGAATGCTTGAAAAGCATTCACACAACTAGAAAAAGCTGTTATTGCATAACAGCATGTGTGAATGCTGTCATGCTGAATGATTGAAATAAAATGCTGAAAAGTGGCTGAAGATGGTTAAAAAAGGCTGAAATGTCTTGTTGAATAAGGAATTTATTAAGCTGAAGTGAAAAGTTGAAGGACCTTAAAGCTCAAAGTGGAGTGAAAAGGTGCTGAAAGGCTGAAAGGTTGACCTGAAATGTGCTTAAGATTGCTGAAGATGGCTGAAAAGGGCTGAAATATGGTTGTTGAAGAAGTATATATGAAGCTTAAGTCAATAGTTGGAAGGAATTAAAGCTCAAACTGGTGTTTAAATGTAGTTAAAATGGTAGAAAGCTGAAGTGAAATGTGCTTAAGATAGTTCAACAAGGCTGAAAATGGATGAAGTCTGGGTGTTGAAGCATCAGCTGAAGTAATCATGAAGCTGAAGTCAAAAGTTAAAGTATTTAAAGTTCAAACAGAATATTAAAGGTGCTGAACCGGTTGAATGCAGAAGAAGTCATTGTAAAAGGCAGAAAGAGCTGAACCAGAGTTGAATTGGCAGCTGAACCACAGTCCATCATGTAAGTGAGCAGCAAAGGACATGATGAGAGGACAGACAGAGGAGAGATGGGGGAGGACATGTGGCCTGCTGTAATGAGAAGGACAAGGAGGAGACAGCAGAAGAGGACAGAGAGACATACCTGGACTCAATAGGAGGCCAAAACCAGGTGAGAAGTCCTTAATCTGGATCAATAAAGCTGAATGAATTGGGTCAAAGGTCAGCTGGCTGCTCACAGCTGAGAGCAGTCAGTGAGTCGTCATGACAACAGGCCCCTCACTTAACTGACAAGCAGAGAGCAGAGCTGCACTGTTCCAATCACTTTGCGCACCTCCCGAACAACTGTTCATTAAAAGAAAACTATAAGAGTTATACAGATAATTTTTTCACCGTGAGTGCCAGGAGGGTCTGGGGAACGCAGGGATGTGGTTTATTTTACTGTAATGTGAACAGAATTTAAATGGTGACGAGTTAAAAACACATGAGAAATGCATTTTCCTCTTAGAATCCAGATTTGAATGGAAGTCTATGGGAGCAAAAGTAGACTTTTCCTCGCTTGGAGAGGCATAGCTAGAGACTCTGTAAATCCCAGCTCTGTCATTCTTGGTTCTATTCGAAGCCAACTAAAATTCCTCCAGTTTTGATGTATAATTTATGTCTCTACGATGAAAAGTTGTGGGAGTTATGAGAATTTGTTTGGAGTAGTGGAACTAGGCTGAAAGGTTAGAGTGAGAGCTAGAGTGGGAGAGAGTGGAGTGAACATTCTAAAAGTTATTCGATTTTTAAACTGCCATAAATCAATAACGGTAAAAGATATCAAAAAGTTGAATAGAAGTTTAATAGCCCAATCCCTTGTGAGTTGTTTAAAGTTTGAATGGTGTTTCTAGCTGAAAGTATGCTGAAGTTCTAAGAGCTGAAAGAGCTTAAAGTTTTTGAAGGAGTTGAAGGCTGAAGAGCTGAAATGCCATTCATTTCAATGGGAGCTAAAGATCAATAAATTGATCAATAACTTGAAAAGTTGAACAGATATCAAAAAGTTGAATAGAAGCAGGAATCTCCTGAACGAGCTGAACGTTTTGATACCAAAATTGTTGAAATCGGCTGAAGCTAGCTCAAGATTTTGAACGACGAAAAACGGCGGAAGAATAATAATAATAAAAAGAATAATAAAGAAAAACAGGAAAACTATAGTGTGAATGCTTAACAGCATTCACACAACTAGAAAAAGCTGTTATTGCATAACAGCATGTGTGAATGCTGTCATGCTGAATGATTGAAATAAAATGCTGAAAAGTGGCTGAAGATGGTTAAAAAAGGCTGAAATGTCTGTTGAATAAGAATTTATTAAGCTGACGTGAAAAGTTGAAGGATTTAAAGCTCAAAGTGGAATTAAAAGGTGCTGAAAGGCTGAAAGGTTGAACTGAAATGTGCTTAAGTTTGCTGAAGATGGCTGAAAAGGGCTGAAATATGGTTGTTGAAGCAGTATATATAAAGCTTAAGTCAAGTGTTGGAAGGATTTAAAGCACAAGCAGGTGTTTAAATGTAGTTAAAAAGTTGGAAAGCTGAACTGAAATGTGCTTAAGATAGTTCAACATGGCTGAAAAGGGCTGAATTATGGTTGTTGAAGCAGTATATATGAAGCTGAAGTCAATAGTTGGAAGGATTTAAAGCACAATCAGGTGTTTAAATGTAGTTTAAAAGGCGGAAAGCTGAACTGAAATGTGCTTAAGATAGTTCAACATGGCTGAAAAGGGCTGAATTATGGTTGTTGAAGAGGTATATATGAAGCTTAAGTCAATAGTTGGAAGGATTTAAAGCACAATCAGGTGTTTAAATGTAGTTAAAAAGGTGGAAAGCTGAACTGAAATGTGCTTAAGATAGTTCAACATGGCTGAAAAGGGCTGAATTATGGTTGTTGAAGAGGTATATATGAAGCTTAAGTCAATAGTTGGAAGGATCTGAAGCACAAGCAGGTGTTTAAATGTAGTTAAAAAGGTGGAAAGCTGAACTGAAATGTGCCTAAGACAGTTGAACATGGCTGAAAAGGGCTAAAATATGGTTGTTGAAGAAGTATATGAAGGTGAAATGAAGAGTTCAACAATTTAAAGCACAAATTGGTGTTTAAATGTAGTTAAAATGGTGGAAAGTTGAACTGAAATGTGCTTAAGATAGTCAAACATAGCTGTAAATGGCTGAAGTCTGCTTGCTGAAGCACCAGCTGAAGTAATCATGAAGCTGAAGTCAACAGTTAAAGGCTTTAAAGCTGAAAGTGAATGTTAAAGGTGCTGAACTGGTTGAATGTAGAAGAAATGATTGTAAAAGGCAGAAAGAGCTGAAACAGAGTTGAATTGGCAGCTGAACCACAGTCCATCATGTAAGTGAGCAGCAAAGGACATGATGAGAGGACAGACAGAGGAGGAGAGATAGAGGAGGACATGTGGCCTGTTGTAATGTGAAGGACAAGGAGGAGACAGGAGAAGAGGACAGAGGGACATGCCTGGACTCAATAGGAGGCCAAAACCAGGTGAGAAGTCCATGATCTGGATCAATAAAACTGAATGAATTAGGTGAAAGGTCAGCTGGCTGCTCACAGCTGAGAGCAGTCAGTGAGTCGTCATGACAACGGCCCCTCACTTAGCTGACAAGCAGAGAGCAGAGCTGCACTGTTCCAATCACTTTGCGCACCTCCTGAACAACTGTTCATTAAAAGAAAACTATAAGAGTTATCCAAATAATTTTTTCACCGTGAGCGCCAGGAGGGTCTGGGGAACGCAGGGATGTGGTTTATTTTACTGTAATGTGAACAGAATTTAAATGGTGACAAGTTAAAAACACATGAGAAATGCATTTTCCTCTTAGAATCCAGATTTGAATGGAAGTCTATGGGAGCAAAAGTAGACTTTTCCTCGCTTGGAGAGGCATAGCTGGAGATCTGTAAATCCCAGCTCTGTCATTCTTGGTTCTGCTCGAAGCCAACTTAAATTCCTCCGTTTTGATGTATAATTTATGTCTCTACGATGAAAGTTGTGGGAGTTATGAGAATTTGTTTGGAGTAGTGGAACAGGCTGAAAGGTTAGAGTGGGGGCTAGAGTGGGAGAGAGTGGAATGAACATTCTAAAAGTTATTGATTTTTAAACTGCCATAAATCAATAACGGTAAAAGATATCAAAAAGTTGAATAGAAGTTTAATAGCCCAATCCCTTGTGAGTTGTTTAAAGTTTGAATGGTGTTTCTAGCTGAAAGTATGCTGAAGTTATAAGAGCTGAAAGAGGTGAAAGTTTTGAAGGAGTTGAAGGCTGAAGAGCTGAAATGCCATTCATTTCAATGGGAGCTGAAAATCAATAAATGATCAATAACTTGAAAAGTTGAACAGATATCAAAAATTTGAATAGAAGCAGGAATCTCCTGAAGGAGCTGAACGTTTTGATACCAAAATTGTTGAAATCGGCTGAAGCTAGCTCAAGTTATAACGTGCCAAAAAACGGCGGAAGAATAATAAATTAACGATAATAAATAAAAACAGGAAAACTATAGTGTGAATGCTTGAAAGCATTCACACAATAAATAAAAACAGGAAAACTATAGTGTGAATGCTTAAAAGCATTCACACAACTAGAAAAAGCTGTTATTGCATAACAGCATGTGTGAATGCTGTCATGCTGAATGATTGAAATAAAATGCTGAAAAGTGGCTGAAGATGGTTAAAAAAGGCTGAAATGTCTTTGTTGAATAAGTATTTATTAAGCTGAAGTGAAAAGTTGAAGGATTTAAAGCTCAAACTGGAGTTAAAAGGTGCTGAACGGGTGAAAGGTTGAAGTGAAATGATTGCTGAAGATGGCTGAAAAGGGCTGAAATATGGTTGTTGAAGAAATATAAAACTGAAATGAAGAGTTTAACAATTTAAAGCACAAATAGTTGTTTAAATGTAGTTAAAATGGTGGAAAGTTGAAGTAAAATGTGGTTAAGATAGTTCAACATGGCTGAAAATGGCTGAAGTCTGGGTGTTGAAGCCTCAGCTGAAGTAATCATGAAGCTGAAGCTAAATAGTTAAAGTATTTAAAGCTGAATGATTGTACTGAAATGCTGAAAAGATGGCTGAAGATAGTGAAAGATAGCTGAAATGTGACTTTTGAAAAAGTATTTATTAAGCTGAAGTGAAAAGTTGAAGGATTGAAAGCTCAAAGTGGAGTTAAAACGTGCTGAAAGATTGCTGAAGATGGCTGAAAAATGGTTGTTGAAGAAGTATATATGAAGCTAAAATGAAGAATTCAACCATTTAAAGCACAAATTGGTGTTTAAATGTAGTTAAAATGGTGGAAAGTTGAACTGAAATGTGTGTAAGATAGTCAAACATGGCTGAAAATGGCTGAAGTCTGCTTGCTGAAGCACCAGCCGAAGTAATCATGAAGCTGAAGTCAATAGTTAAAGGATTTACAGCTGAAAGTGAATATTAAAGGTGCTGAACTGGTTGAATGTAGAGCAAATGATTGTAAAAGGCAGAAAGAGCTGAAAAAGAGGTGAACTGGCAGCTGAAACACAGTCAATCATATAAGTGAGCAGCAAAGGACATGATGAGAGGACAGACAGAGGAGGAGAGATAGAGGAGGACATGTGGCCTCAAGGACAAGGAGGAGACAGGAGAAGAGGACAGAGACATATGTGGACTCATTAGGAGGACAAAACCAGGTGAGAAATCCATAATCTGGATCAATAAGACTGAATGTATGAGGTCAAAGGTCAGCTGGCTCCTAACAGCTGAGAGCACTCAGTGAGTTGTCATGACAACAGCCCCTCACTTAACTGACAGGCACAGACTGGGAAAAGAGCAGAGCAGAACTGCCGAATCACTCTGCGCACCTCTCGAACTCCTCGCTCCTGACAGAAAACTTTAGGAGATATCCAAATAATTCTTTCACCGTGAGCGCCAGGAGGGTCTGAGGAAGGCAGGGATGTAATTTATTCATCCCTACTTTGAACAGAATTTAAATGGTGGCGAGTTAAAAACAGAGGAGAAATGCACTTTGACCCAGAATCCTGCCTCTGATTTGAATGGAAGGGTATAGGAGCAAAAGTTGACTTTTGCTCGCTTGGAGAGGCGTAACTCAAAATCTATAAGTCCCAGCTCTGTCGTGCTTGGTTCTATTCGAAGTCAACTTAAATTCCTCCGTTTTGATGTATAATGTATGTCTCTACGATGAAAATTGTAGGAGTTATGAGAATTTGTTTGAGTGGCGGAACAGGCTGAAAAGCTAGAGGGCGCTAGAGTGACAAGAGATTTTGTTGAAAATCAAGATTTTGATGATTTTTAAACTTCCATAAATCCAAAACCGTAAAACATATCGGCAAAAAAAGTCATTTTTAAATAGCCCAATCCATTGTGAGTTGTTTAAAGTTTGAATGGTGTTTCTAGCTGAAAGTATGTAAAAGTAGTAGGAGTTGAAAGAAGCAGATGTTTTTGAATGAGCTGAAACGTTTTCCATTGATTTCAATGGCAAAATTTTTTTGTTTAAAGTTAAATATTTTAAAAAGTATAAAAGTTATAAATACCAAAAGTCAAAGCATAAATGTCCTGAACGAGCTGAACGTTTTGATACCAAAATTGTTGAAATAGCCCAAAAAATGCGGAAGGAGAAAGGTGCCGAAAAATGCGGTATAATAATAATAACTAGAAAAAGCTGTTATTGCATAACAGCATGTGTGAATGCTGTCATGCTGAATGATTGAAATAAAATGCTGAAAAGTGGCTGAAGATGGTTAAAAAAGGCTGAAATGTCTTTGTTGAATAAGTATTTATTAAGCTGAAGTGAAAAGTTGAAGGATTTAAAGCTCAAACTGGAGTTAAAAGGTGCTGAACGGGTGAAAGGTTGAAGTGAAATGATTGCTGAAGATGGCTGAAAAGGGCTGAAATATGGTTGTTGAAGAAATATAAAACTGAAATGAAGAGTTTAACAATTTAAAGCACAAATAGTTGTTTAAATGTAGTTAAAATGGTGGAAAGTTGAAGTAAAATGTGGTTAAGATAGTTCAACATGGCTGAAAATGGCTGAAGTCTGGGTGTTGAAGCCTCAGCTGAAGTAATCATGAAGCTGAAGCTAAATAGTTAAAGTATTTAAAGCTGAATGATTGTACTGAAATGCTGAAAAGATGGCTGAAGATAGTGAAAGATAGCTGAAATGTGACTTTTGAAAAAGTATTTATTAAGCTGAAGTGAAAAGTTGAAGGATTGAAAGCTCAAAGTGGAGTTAAAACGTGCTGAAAGATTGCTGAAGATGGCTGAAAAATGGTTGTTGAAGAAGTATATATGAAGCTAAAATGAAGAATTCAACCATTTAAAGCACAAATTGGTGTTTAAATGTAGTTAAAATGGTGGAAAGTTGAACTGAAATGTGTGTAAGATAGTCAAACATGGCTGAAAATGGCTGAAGTCTGCTTGCTGAAGCACCAGCCGAAGTAATCATGAAGCTGAAGTCAATAGTTAAAGGATTTACAGCTGAAAGTGAATATTAAAGGTGCTGAACTGGTTGAATGTAGAGCAAATGATTGTAAAAGGCAGAAAGAGCTGAAAAAGAGGTGAACTGGCAGCTGAAACACAGTCAATCATATAAGTGAGCAGCAAAGGACATGATGAGAGGACAGACAGAGGAGGAGAGATAGAGGAGGACATGTGGCCTCAAGGACAAGGAGGAGACAGGAGAAAAGGACAGAGACATATGTGGACTCATTAGGAGGACAAAACCAGGTGAGAAATCCATAATCTGGATCAATAAGACTGAATGTATGAGGTCAAAGGTCAGCTGGCTCCTAACAGCTGAGAGCACTCAGTGAGTTGTCATGACAACAGCCCCTCACTTAACTGACAGGCACAGACTGGTAAAAGAGCAGAGCAGAACTGCCGAATCACTCTGCGCACCTCTCGAACTCCTCGCTCCTGACAGAAAACTTTAGGAGATATCCAAATAATTCTTTCACCGTGAGCGCCAGGAGGGTCTGAGGAAGGCAGGGATGTAATTTATTCATCCCTACTTTGAACAGAATTTAAATGGTGGCGAGTTAAAAACAGAGGAGAAATGCACTTTGACCCAGAATCCTGCCTCTGATTTGAATGGAAGGGTATAGGAGCAAAAGTTGACTTTTGCTCGCTTGGAGAGGCGTAACTCAAAATCTATAAGTCCCAGCTCTGTCGTGCTTGGTTCTATTCGAAGTCAACTTAAATTCCTCCGTTTTGATGTATAATGTATGTCTCTACGATGAAAATTGTAGGAGTTATGAGAATTTGTTTGAGTGGCGGAACAGGCTGAAAAGCTAGAGGGCGCTAGAGTGACAAGAGATTTTGTTGAAAATCAAGATTTTGATGATTTTTAAACTTCCATAAATCCAAAACCGTAAAACATATCGGCAAAAAAAGTCATTTTTAAATAGCCCAATCCATTGTGAGTTGTTTAAAGTTTGAATGGTGTTTCTAGCTGAAAGTATGTAAAAGTAGTAGGAGTTGAAAGAAGCAGATGTTTTTGAATGAGCTGAAACGTTTTCCATTGATTTCAATGGCAAAATTTTTTTGTTTAAAGTTAAATATTTTAAAAAGTATAAAAGTTATAAATACCAAAAGTCAAAGCATAAATGTCCTGAACGAGCTGAACGTTTTGATACCAAAATTGTTGAAATAGCCCAAAAAATGCGGAAGGAGAAAGGTGCCGAAAAATGCGGTATAATAATAATAATAATAATAATAAAGAGAAACAGGAAAACTATAGTGTGAATGCTTAACAGCATTCACACAATAATAATAATAAAGAGAAACAGGAAAACTATAGTGTGAATGCTTAACAGCATTCACACAATAATAATAAAGAAAAACAGGAAAACTATAGTGTGAATGCTTAAAAGCATTCACACAATAATAATAATAAAGAAAAACAGGAAAACTATAGTGTGAATGCTTAACAGCATTCACACAATGATAAAGTCATTCATTATTCTTTTTCTATACCACTTAGTCCACTTTAGTGCTATATGGAAGGTGAAGTGATCTATTCCAGTAATTAGCAAACGAGATACAGGAAACACCCTGGACAGATTGCCAGTCCAATGCAGGCCCAACATAGAGAGAAAAGAACCACTTACACTCACTTCTAGGGAGAACTTAGTCACCCGTTATCATAACATGCATGTCTTTGGACATTGATGTTGGAGGAAGCCAGAGTACCCAGAGAGAACCCACACCTGC